>NC_045793.1:101655562-101858543 GCF_009873245.2 Balaenoptera musculus | reverse complement strand
TGTTGTACATTTGAAACATATAATATTGTACATCAGCTATACTTCAATAAAACAAGAAAAGGGGAGAAGCATGAGATGGATGATCTCTCTCTCCACCATGTGAGGACACATCAAGAAGACAGCCAGGAAGTGTGCACTCACCAGGCACTGGGAAAAAACCCTAGGCTTGAAGGGCTAGCAGGTTTGAAAAGTGAGTTCCAGTCTCTTATCTGCCATGTTGGACTTTTATAACCTAAACACTTGTTAATTTTTCTGGGCTTTTTTGAACATGTAAATATATGGGGGCGGGGAGGTGGAGTAAGTTATATTTTATTTCCCTTCTGCCTATACAATTGCCTGATTCACTAATAATTAACGTAAGTATACTACGTAAAGTGTTATGTTCAAATTCAAGTTTCTCTTCTATGAACTGTTGAAAGTGTCACAGTTGCATTCATGGCTTGACTTGCAAATTATCACTACAGCTTTCGTCAGTAAAAAGCAGACCATCTGCCAATAAACTTGAACAGAATTGAAGCAGCTTGAAAGCGAAGCCTACTTAAATCATTTATAGACAATTTTCTCTCCTACAAATTTTAGGAAAAGTTTTTCAAAGTTTAAATAGAAAACAGTCAAAAGAGAGAAGCTTCTGGATGGCTTTGTCTCCTCAGCTACTACAAGAATTATGGCAAAATTGGACAGATGCCATCCTGTTAAATTTATGTCTTGGTGAAATATATATTATCATTAAATATGAATAATTTTCAACAAAAAAAGGAAGTCTTAGCAAGATGGAGATTTTGGTTTTATTTAATCAAGTTAAAATGTGCAATTTTATAAACTGTAACCAAATTGGACCAATTGGTGAGAAAATAAACTATTTTACTTCCCACACAAGTTAAATAAGCAAGATTTTTTAAAATTCCTCTTTCGTCTGAAGTAATCATACAAAAAACAAAGAGAAACCCCGTAACTCTAGGGAGAGATTGACTGAGATAAGTACCAAAGTAATTTAAGCCAAAACTTACTTTTACAAAGAGTTTACAAGAGGAAAGGAAAAAAAAGTCTTAAGTAATGTCTAAAGAAAATAGTAAGTTACATAGTATTGAAATGTTTTAAAATAGAAGTGAGCCTTAAAACAATCTTTTAACTAAAAGTTGTTAAGTAGTAATTAGCTATTTAATGTAAAATACTTTGCCTCAATTACTTTATATGCTGATTTGTACTTTAAGATTTAGTAAAACTTATGAAAGAAATGGCGTCCACATGCAAATCCACGTGTCATGCAATCCCCAGTAACAAGATTCTGTTATCTGAGATCCTTCATAGATCTAACATATTTTTGGTCATGGACTGTGTCCCCATTTTATTTGACAGAAATTACATTTGAACTCTCTTCCTCTCTAAGACAACCTGAAATCCAAGAGCTACCACTTACCTACAGCATCTATAGCTCACTTTATTACCCATCAGGGTGAATATGGGTAAATAGCAAGGAGGAAGCATCACTGACAGAGCTGGGTGTAGGGCTGAGCAGATCTTCCTAGGAGAATGTCTCTTCAGGTGGGGTCTGGGAACTAGCATCAGAAATCCCTGGAGGCTTGTTTAAATCATACTTTTTAATTGAGATAGTATTAAATATAACCATTAAAATAAAGAGAATTGACACCTCTATAATGTTGAATTGTTCTATCCATTAGCATGGAGTACATCTTTATTTATTCATATATGCTTTAAAACTTGAAGAGTCTTGTGCATACATTAAACTACAATAATTGCTAGCTATTGTCTTTGTTTTTATTGTAAATATTTCATTTTTCCCTGTAATTTCTAGGTTTTTACTCAGTTCTAGAAAAATGCAACTGGTTTTCAAAACTGATCAATTATCTACAGTAACATTTCCAGAACTTTTTATTAATTTTGTGTACAGTTGCTAACCTTTTCCATCTAAATCTTATTCTTCTTTCTTGTTTTGTAGAATAGGCTTGGATTCTGGTACAGTATTAAACAGCAGAAATAGGACATTGTTAAAGTAAAAGAAATGACTAAATTTTCTCTACTAGATATGATTTCCTTAGGTTTTGTTATATCACAAAACCTGCACCCCCTGCACCGGAAGGCAAAGTCTTAACCACTGGACTGCCAGGGAAGTCCCTATTTTATGTTGTTCTTATCTGATTTGAAAACATAAGTTGAACCAGCCACAAAAAATGAATTGGGAAGATTTTCTCTCTTTTTCAACCTTACTACATTTACTTGTATAAGATAGAAATCATCTGTTTTTTGAACGTTTGGTGAAAAATTACTTTAAAAAATATGAATCCTTTCATAATGTGCATGCATATCAAATAACCATGTTGTACACCTTAAATGTATTACAATTTTATTTGCTAATTATGCATCAATAAAGTTGTAAAAGTGATACAATAAACCCTCCTCAAATTTGGGAAACATGGGAAAGTAAAAAAATAAGAAAATAAAGTCACTCAGTATGCCAACACTGAGAGTTAAGCCCTGGTAGCATTTTGCTGTATTTCCTTCAGGTCTTTTATATAACTCGCCATTCACTCATTTTGAAAACATTCGTGTAAATTTAACTGATTCTGAGCATAGTGCAGGCACAGGGACACCCCGGGAACAAGACAAACACGGTCCCCTCCTGGCAGAGCTCACCGTTTGGTGACAGAGGCAGACACTGGACTGGGGTCCACAGGTGCAGCTGTGCTGTGACAGCAGGTCCGGGGGGCATGAAGTGTAGGGACACGATGCTGCTGAAAGTCCAGGGAAAACTCGGAGTTAAATCTGAGGCTGAAGAGGAGGCGTTGGGCTGGGGGAGAGTGTTCCACCTGGAAGCGAGAGGATGTGGTGAAGGCACTAAAGTGGGGGGAAGAATGCACTTTTGAGGGACAGAGAACTCTTCAGATATGGCGGAGCACATAGAGTAAGGAGGAGAGCGGCGTGAGCTGAGTTTGGAGACCTTGGCGGGACTTTGGAGGCTGTTTAAGAGCGAAGGGAAGCTGGTCCAGTTCCTTCCGCAGCAGTTACGTGAGGACACGGGATGTCTGGATCCCTCACGCTTGAGAGGATGTGGGGGACCTGGCAGGAGGTGATGGTGTTCAGGTGAGTGACGATGAGATTAGACGAGAGTGTGTGTGTGCCGGGGTGGGTGCGTTTCTTAGAGGGTGAAAGAAACCTTAATTACTTCAGTAGTGTAATAACTATTCAGTATAGTAATAATTATTACTTCAGTATAGTTTGATCTAATCAATTTCCTGTTTCTATTTGTGCCACTTTAGTGCTTCATATTTTCTATAAATATATCGATTTCTTCTGGGTTTTTTACTTTATTGCTGTACTTTTCATAATATTCTAATTCTTTTTAAAAACGAGTTTATCTTGTTTATTTCCTATTTTTCATTCTGTATTTTATTTCTTGTCTCCCCTTTTTTGTGATCAGTCTCTCTAGAAACCTTTTTTGTTTTTTTTTTCGTTTGTTTTTTTTTGGGGTTTTTTGTCAGTCTTTTTGTGGTCAGTCTTTCTAGAAACCTTCTTTTATATTTTTAAACAACCAGCTTTCATTTCTTGTTATAGCCTTATCAGATTTTGCTATCAAAGTTATGAAACCACTTGAGAAGTATTCCAATTTTTTTTGGTTTCTGAAAGAATTTTTTTAATATTTGTGTTTTTATTAGTATTCTAATGCTTAGAAGACTTCATTTGTGAAGTTATATAGACCTATCCCTTTATTTTGTGAAGGTTTAATTATTAAGATTCTACTTCTTTACTAGGTAATAGGACTAGATTGTCTATTTCTCTTTGTGTCCGTTTTGGCAAGCTCCATTTTTCTAATAATTTGTCCATTTCGTCTAAATTTAAAATTTATTAGCAGAATGTTGTCATTCTCTGATGACCTTTCTTAATGTCTCTTCGATCTGGAGATATTCTCCACCCGATTTTCAGTTCACTAAGTTTTTCTTCAATAATGTACATTGTTATTTTTCCCAACATGTGTGTTCTTTATCTAAATTATTACATTTTTATAGCCAATATTTCTACATGGCTCCTTTTTATGACTCACTTCAAAATACAAAAATCTGCTCTTATTTTGCAGGGGATATGTATTGTACTTTTTAAAAATACTAATCCTTTCCTTCTTTCATTTATTCTTCATCACGTGACATTGACTATGCAATGTATTTTCTTGGCTCTTATCATAGTTGCATTCCTTGGGTAGGAACATTCTTCTCTGGGAGATTTAATAAATGTGCATGAAGAAGAACGAGTTTTAAGAAGGGAAGTGATGTGCACCAAAACCTAAATAAAACCAGAGGCACAATTGTGCTGTGATTTTGACTGCCCTTCCCCCGTATCAGCAAGAATATATGATATTCACTTTAAGCTCTAAAGAAAGCAGCTCTGGGCGCTGCCTAGACGAACTCAAGAGGCGGGCGCGAGCCGCGGCTAAAAGGGCGGACCCCAGAGACGGGCGCGAGCCGCGGCCATCAGCGCGGACCCCAGAGACTGGTAGGAAACGCTAAGGCTGCTGCTGCCGCCACCAAGAAGCCTGTGTGCGAGCACAGGTCACTCTCCACACTGCCCCTCCCGGGAGCCGGTGCAGCTCGCCACTGCCAGGCTCCCGTGAGATCCGGGGACAACTTCCCCGGGAGAACACACAGCGCGCCTCAGGCTGCTGCAACGTCACGACGCCTCTGACGCCGCAGGCTCGCCCCGCCTCCTCCGTACCGCTCCCTCCCCCGGCCTGAGTGAGCCAGAGCCCGCGAAGCAGCTGCTCCTTTAACCCCATTCTATCTGGGTGGGGAACGGACGCCCTCAGGCGACGTACATGCAGAGGCGGGTCCAAATCCAAAGCTGAAGCTGGGAGCTGTACGAACAAAGAAGAGAAAGGGAAATCTCCCCCAGCAGCCTCAGAAGCAGCGGATTAAAGCTCCACAAACAACTTGATGTGCCTGCATCTGTTGAATACCTGAATAGACAATGAATCATCCCAAATTCAAAAGGTGGACTTTAGGAGCAGGATATATTAATTTCCCCTTTTCCTTTTTTTGTGAGTGTATATGTGTATGCTTCTGGGTGAGATTTTGTCTGTATAGCTTTGCTTTCACCATCAGTCCTAGGATTAGGTCCGTCCATTTTTTTTTTTTTTTTTTACTTAAAAAAATTTTTTTTTCCTAATATATGTTTTCTTAATAATGTTTTCTGTATTTTCTATTTATAGAAATTAAAAAAATTTTTAATAAGTTTTTTCATATTTTTTATTTTAAAAAATTAAAAATTTTTTTTCTTAATAAATTTTTTTCTTAAAAATTTTTTTCTTATTTTTTACTATAAAAAACTAATAAATCTATTATTAAAAATTAAAAAAAAATTTTTTCTGAATACATTTACTCTTAATAAATTTTTTCTTATTTTTTATTATAATAGCTTTATTTTATTTTATTTTATCCTCTTTTTTTCTTTCTATTTTTTTCTCCCTTATATTCTGAGCTGTGTGGATGAAAGGCTCTTGGTGCTCCAGCCAGGCATCAGGGCTGTGCCTCTGAGGTGGGAGAGCCAACTTCAGGACACTGGTCCACAAGAGACCTACCAGCTCCACGTAATACCAAATAGCAAAAATCTCTCAGAGATCTCCATCTCAACATCAAGACCCAGCTTCACTCAACGACCAGCAAGATACAGGGCTGGACACCCTATGCCAAACAACTAGCAAGACAGGAACACAGCCCCATCCATTAGCAGGGAGGCTGCCTAAAATCATAAGGCCACAGACACCCCAAAACACACCACCAGACGTGGACGTGCCCACCAGAAAGACAAGATTCAACCTCATCCACCAGAACACAGGCAATAGTCCCCTCCACCAGGAAGCCTACACAACCCACTGAACCAACCTTAGCCACTGGGGACAGATACCAAAAACAACGGGAACTACGAACCTGCAGCCTGTGAAAAGGAGACCCCAAACACAGTAAGATAAGCAAAATGAGACGACAGAAAAACACACAGCAGATGAAGGAGCAGGGTCAAAACACACCAGACCTAACAAATGAAGAGGAAATAGGTAGTCTACCTGAAAAAGAATTCAGAATAATGATAGTAAGGATGATCCAAAATCTTGGAAATAGAATAGACAAAATGCAAGAAACATTTAACAAGGACGTAGAAGAACTAAAGAGGAACCAAGCAACGATGAAAAACACAATAAATGAAATTAAAAATACTCTAGATGGGATCAATAGCAGAATAACTGAGGCAGAAGAAAGGATAAGTGACCTGGAAGATGAAATGGTGGAAATAACTACTGCAGAGCAGGATAAAGAAAAAAGAATGAAAAGAACTGAGGACAGTCTCAGAGACCTCTGGGACAACATTAAACACACCAACATTCGAATTATAGGGGTCCCAGAAGAAGAAGAGAAAAAGAAAGGGACTGAGAAAATATTTGAAGAGATTATAGTTGAAAACTTCCCTAATATGGGAAAGGAAATAGTTAATCAAGTCCAGGAAGCACAGAGAGTCCCATACAGGATAAACCCAAGGAGAAACACGCCAAGACACATATTAATCAAACTGTCAAAAATTAAATATAAAGAAAACATATTAAAAGCAGCAAGGGAAAAACAACAAATAACACACAAGGGAATCCCCATAAGGTTAACATCTGATCTTTCAGCAGAAAGTCTGCAAGCCAGAAGGGAGTGGCAGGATATACTTAAAGTGATGAAGGAGAAAAACCTACAACCAAGGTTACTCTACCCAGCAAGGATCTCATTCAGATGTGATGGAGAAATTAAAACCTTTACAGACAAGCAAAAGCTGAGAGAGTTCAGCACCACCAAACCAGCTTTACAACAAATGCTAAAGGAACTTCTCTAGGCAAGAAACACAAGAGAAGGAAAACACCTACAATAACAAACCCAAAACATTTAAGAAAATGGGAATAGGAACATACATATCGATAATTACCTTGAATGTAAATGGATTAAATGCTCCCACCAAAAGACACAGACTGGCTGAATGGATACAAAAACAAGACCCATATATATGCTGTCTACAAGAGACCCACTTCAGACCTAGAGACACATACAGACTGAAAGTGAGGGGATGGAAAAAGATATTCCATGCAAATGGAAATCAAAAGAAAGCTGGAGTAGCAATTCTCATATCAGACAAAATAGACTTTAAAATAAAGAATATTATAAGAGACAAAGAAGGACACTATATAATGATCAAGGGATCGATCCAAGAGGAAGGTATAACAATTGTAAATATTTATGCACCCAACATAGGAGCACCTCAATACATAAGGCAAATACTAACAGCCATAATAGGGGAAATCGACAGCAACACAATCATAGTAGGGGACTTTAACACCCCACTTTCACCAATGGACAGATCATCCAAAATGAAAATAAATAAGGAAACACAAGCTTTAAATGATACATTAAACAAGATGGACTTAATTGATATTTATAGGACATTCCACCCAAAAACAACAGAATACACATTTTTCTCAAGTGCGCATGGAACATTCTCCAGGATAGATCATATCTTGGGTCACAAATCAAGCCTTGGTAAATTTAAGAAAATTGAAATCGTATCAAGTATCTTTTCCGACCACAACGCTATGAGACTAGATATCAATTACAGGAAAAGATGTGTAAAAAATACAAACACATGGAGGCTACACAATACACTACTTAATAACGAAGTGATCACTGAAGAAATCAAAGGGGAAATCAAAAAATACCTAGAAACAAATGACAATGGAGATACGACGACCCAAAACCTATGGGACGCAGCAAAAGCAGTGCTAAGAGGGAAGTTTATAGCAGTACAAGCCTACCTCAAGAAACAGGAAACATCTCGAATAAACAACCTAACCTTGCACCTAAAGCAATTAGAGAAAGAACAAAAAAACCCCAAAGCTAGCAGAAGGAAAGAAATCATAAAGATCAGGTCAGAAATAAATGAAAAAGAAATGAAGGAAACAATAGCAAAAATCAATAAAACTAAAAGCTGGTTCTTTGAGAAGATAAACAAAATTGATAAACCATTAGCCAGACTCATCAGGAGAAAAAGGGAGAAGACTCAAATCAATAGAATTAGAAATGAAAAAGGAGAAGTAACCACTGACACTGCAGAAATACAAAAGATCATGAGAGATTACTACAAGCAACTCTACGCCAATAAAATGGACAACCTGGAAGAAATGGACAGATTCTTAGAAATGCACAAACTGCCGAGACTGAACCAGGAAGAAATAGAAAATATGAACAGACCAATCACAAGCACTGAAATTGAAACTGTGATTAAAAACCTTCCAACAAACAAAAGCCCAGGACCAGATGGCTTCACAGGTGAATTCTATCAAACATTTAGAGAAGAGCTAACACCTATCCTTCTCAAACTCTTCCAAAATATTGCAGAGGGAGGAACACTCCCAAACTCATTCTACGAGGCCACCATCACCCTGATACCAAAACCAGACAAAGATGTCACAAAGGAAGAAAACTACAGGCCAATATCACTGATGAACATAGATGCAAAAATCCTCAACAAAATACTCGCAAACAGAATCCAACAGCACATTAAAAGGATCATACACCATGATCAAGTGGGGTTTATCCCAGGAATGCAAGGATTCTTCAATATACGTAAATCAATCAATGTGATACACCATATTAACAAATTGAAGGAGAAAAACCATATGATCATCTCAATAGATGCAGAGAAAGCTTTCGACAAAATTCAACACCCATTTATGATAAAAGCCCTGCAGAAAGTAGGCATAGAGGGAACTTTCCTCAACATAATAAAGGCCATTTATGACAAACCCACAGCCAACATTGTCCTCAATGGTGAAAAACTGAAACCATTTCCACTAAGATCAGGAACAAGACAAGGTTGCCCACTCTCACCACTATTATTCAACATAGTTTTGGAAGTGTTAGCCACAGCAATCAGAGAAGACAAAGAAATAAAAGGAATCCAAATCGGAAAAGAAGAAGTAAAGCTGTCACTGTTTGCAGATGACATGATACTATACATAGAGAATCCTAAAGATGCTACCAGAAAACTCCTAGAGCTAATCAATGAATTTGGTAAAGTAGCAGGATACAAAATTAATACACAGAAATCTCTTGCATTTCTATACACTAATGACGAAAAATCTGAAAGTGAAATTAAGAAAACACTCCCGTTTACCATTGCAACAAAAAGAATAAGATATCTAGGAATAAACCTACCTAAGGAGACAAAAGACCTGTATGCAGAAAATTATAAGACACTGATGAAAGAAATTAAAGATGATACAAATAGATAGAAAGATATACCATGTTCCTGGATTGGAAAAATCAACATTGTGAAAATGACTCTACTACCCAAAGCAATCTACAGATTCAATGCAATCCCTATCAAACTACCACTGGCATTTTTCACAGAACTAGAACAAAAAATTTCACAATTTGTATGGAAACACAAAAGACCCCGAATAGCCAAAGCAATCTTGAGAACGAAAAATGGAGCTGGGGGAATCAGGCTCCCTGACTTCAGACTATATTACAAAGCTACAATAATCAAGACAGTTTGGTACTGGCACAAAAACAGAAATATTGATCAATGGAACAGGATAGAAAGCCCAGAGATAAACCCACGCACATATGGTCACCTTATCTTTGATAAAGGAGGCAAGCATATACAGTGGAGAAAAGACAGCCTCTTCAATAAGTGGTGCTGGGAAAATTGGGACAGATACATGTAAAAGTATGAAATTAGAACACTCCCTGACACCATGCACAAAAATAAACTCAAAATGGATTAAAGACCTAAGTGTAAGACCAGACACTATCAAACTCTTAGAGGAAAACATAGGCAGAACACTCTATGACATACATCACAGCAAGATTCTTTTTGACCCAGCTCCCAGAGAAATGGAAATAAGAACACAAATAAACAAATGGGACCTAATGAAACTTAAAAGCTTTTGCACAGCAAAGGAAACCATAAACAAGACCAAAAGACAACCATCAGAATGGGAGAAAATATTTGCAAATGAAGCAACTGACAAAGGATTAATCTCCAAGACTTACAAGCAGCTCATGCAGCTCAATAACAAAAAAACGAACAACCCAATCCAAAAATGGGCAGAAGACCTAAATAGACATTTCTCCAAAGATATACAGATGGCCTACAGACACATGAAAGAATGCTCAACATCATTAATCATTAGAGAAATGCAAATCAAAACTACAATGAGATATCATCTCACACCAGTCAGAATGGCCATCATCAAAAAATCTAGAAACAATAAATGCTGGAGAGGGTGTGGAGGAAAGGGAACTCTCTTGCACTGTTGGTGGGAATGTAAATTGATACAGCCACTATGGAGAACAGTATGGAGGTTCCTTAAAAAACTACAAATAGAACTACCATACGATCCAGCAATCCCACTACTGGGCATATACCCTGAGAAAACCATAGTTCAAAAAGAGTCATGTACCACAATGTTCATTGCAGCTCTATTTACAATAGCCAGGACATGGAAGCAACCTAAATGTCCATCGACAGATGAATGGATAAAGAAGATGTGGCACATATATACAATGGAATATTACTCAGCCATAAAAAGAAATGAAATGGAGGTATTTGTAATGAGGTGGATGGAGTTAGAGTCTGTCATACAGAGTGAAGTAAGTCAGAAAGAGAAAAACAAATACAGTATGCTAACACATATATACGGAATCTAAGGGGAAAAAAAGCCATGAAGAACCTAGTGGCAAGATGGGAATAAAGACACAGACCTACTAGAGAATGGACTTGAGGATATGGGGAGGGGGTGGGGTGAGATGTGACAGGGTGAGAGAGTGTCATGGACATATATACACTACCAAATGTAAAATAGATAGCTAGTGGGAAGCAGCCGCATAGCACAGGGAGATCAGCTCGGTGCTTTGTGACCACCTAGAGGGGTGGGATGGGGAGGGTGGGAGGGAGGGAGATGCAAGAGGGAAGAGATATGGGAACATATTGTATATGTATAACTGATTAACTTTGTTATAAATCAGAAGCTAACACACCATTGTAAGGCAATTATACTTCAATAAAGATGTTAAAAAAAAAAAAAAAAAGAAAGCAGCTCTGGGAAATGAAAGTTTCCTTTCTTATAATCTACCTGTCCTGGAGATGTGAAGCAAGTGAGGAAATGTAGGAGTAGGGGATCCTTGGAGCTGATTGTTTTCGTTTGTTCCTTACGCCAGCAGGTTATTAGGACTCCCCAGAGCTTCACCCCAGGTAACTTGCCTCACATGTCTAAACAACAAAAAAATAATGAGCCCCTAAGGGCACATGGGGTCGAGAGAAAACTTTCTCCAGCCTAATTCCTGAACATGGAGACCTGCCCATACTTCCCCAGAGAGCTCTGGGGAGAGCCTCACCCCAAAGATCTGATCAGAACTGCCTCCTGGGCCCCAGACAGTCTCCACAGTTCCTAATTTAGTTCTCAGATTATACTGTTCATGTGTCCAGAGCTTTAAGCCATTCCTGATCTTTCCCTCCCTCCCTCCCTCCTTCCCTTCCTTTCTTCCCTCTTTTCTTCCCCCCCCCCACCTTTTATTTTTTTCTCCTAGTCCAGGAACAGAGTACAAACTGAAGAAACATTCAGAAAGAATGAAATGAGACTTTGCAATGCAAGACAATAGAGAAATATTGGCTACATATTGAAATGCAATGGAAACATTCTACTCACAGCTAAGATATTCTTCACAGTAAGTACCACAGAAGGACATTCTTAAAATGCAAGAAATCCTGGTATCTATGTATTTTTAAGAATATCAGAAATTACTGAAAAATGATATATTTAACATTTTGCTTTATATAACTCCTGGTTCAAAGGAAAAAAATATATAAACATAATAAAAGCAGAAGGAAATGAATACAAATAGAAGCCCAAAAAATGATACATTCAAAAACAGAAAGACAGGACAATAGATAAACGAATCCAATAACAAGTTTTATTTTTAATCTATATATTAGTTAATCATCTGGCAGGGATCATTAGAAATGAGAAAAATACATAAAAATCAACTTTTGAGTCTTAAAGGGAGAATAAGAAAATGACATTGGCATCAAGCTATACAGGGTATCCTACTTAAAGTCTAGGAATATGTGTGTATATCTCCCAGGCTTTCCCTGGTTAGCGTTTGGCTCCCTCTCTTTTCCAGGTTGAACACTGTATTTCATGTTCTGATTTTTCCACATCCATTAAACAGAGGCTCAAGCTGGTTAGCTTTGTCCTTTAAAATTCTTTGCTGTTATTCTTATATAAAAAATGTTGAATTATTTTTTAATTATGGGAATAAACCATTCTTGGTAATGATATATCCATCTTCTGGGGATTTCATTTGTTATTGTCATATTTGTATTTTTCATCTATGTCATAATCTACAGTATTAAAATCTGTATCCTCTAATTATTTTTCTGCTTTTTGTTTGTTTGGTTGGTTGGTTTTGGAGACAAGTAATCATAGTTCTGGTTTTAGGTATGTTCTTTACATTTTGTGCTCTAGAACATTTAAAGTAGCACAAGAATTCTTGGTTCTTGGAGGCTTTAGAAATAAGTCCTTGGTCTCAGATATGTGGGTTGAATTCTTAGATGATTCTTCAAATTCTGCCATGTTTCTCAACTATCTAATTTCTCAGTTCTTGCTTGGGACAATTCCAGTTCTTATCCCCAAATTCATGAGCAGAATTGCATTCAATAATCTGTTTTGTCTGTTTTTTTCTAAGATTCTTTCTTTTAAAAATTTTTTATAATTTGTTTTTAAAATAGGTGGAGGCTTATTGAGATATAATTTATGTAAAATAAAATGCACAAGTACATAGTTCAAAATTCTGACAGATATAAACACCTGTGTAATCAATACTCAAGATATTTCCATCACCCCCAAGACTTTCCTTGTGACATTTGCAGTTAGTCCCCACTGCTGCCAGGCAAACACTGTTCTGATTTATATCACTATAAATCAGATTCAAATGGAATATGTGTATGTGTGTGTTCTCAATATAATGCTTTTGTGCTTTATGCATGTTATTACATGTAATAATAATTGCTTTAATTGCTGAGTACAATGCCATTGCTGGAATACACCACTATTGGTTCATCTGTGCTCTTGTTAATAGATATTTGAGTTGTTTCTGGGTTTTACCTATTATGAATAAAGCTGCCATAAATATTCATGTGCATGTCTTTTGGTGGACACGTGTTTATTTTTCTTGATAAACATGTAGGAGTAGAACTGTTGGATCATAGAGTAGATATATGTTAAAAAAAAACCCACAAAGGGACACAAAGAAACTCTTAGAGGTGATGGATGTCCATTACCTTGATGCGGTAATAATTTCACAAGTGTTTACATATGTCCAAACTCATCAGATTGTATATATAAAATACATGCAGTTTTTTTGTATATGAATTGTAACTCAATAAAGCTATTATTTAAAAAAGAAAGTGCCAACCAATTTCCTAGAGTGATTTACTCTTTTACTTCCAACCAGCAATGTAAGAGTTCCAGTTGTCCCACATCTTTTCCAACACTTAGTATTGTCAGTCTTATCAATTTTAGCCACTTTAATCTTTATACAGTAGCATCTCATTGTGGGTTTAACTTGCATTTCTAAATGTCTAATTACAATAAGCACCATTTAATGTGCCTACTGGATAGTTTTTCTTCTTTTTGGAAATGTCTGTTCAAGTGATATGCCCACATATTTTTTAATTGGGTTGTTTATTTTTATCAACATTCATTTTTGAAAACTTCTCCTTAGTGCCTGCAGTTATAAGTTTATTCTTTCATGCTAATTAGTGTGAATTCTAATAAATTATTCATCATAGTGATTAATAACAACCGTATCTCATTTAATAGATGTTATAATAGTTGTTAAATTTCAAAACTCCATTTTTGTACAAATAAAACATAATTATAAGAAGTAAAGGAATAAAAGACCAAGAATATTAGCCTCAATAAACAACCAACATCATACTTAAATGTAAAACTCTAGAAAACACACTTCACAAATCCTGCTATATCATGCACTGCTAATGACATTGAGGATAGAAAAGGATTCAGAAAAATTTGGCCTTTTTCACCCATGATCCTTTAAAATGATCATACCATTGAGACTGAAATTTCACTTATAGAAATTTTTAGATATTCATGTAGAGCTCTAAAAAAGAATTTCATTACAATATTATTTACAACAGTGAATAAATTAAAGCAACTTAAATGTCCAGTATAGGAAAGAAGTTAAATGAACCATGCTAAGGCAAAGTGATATCAGGTAAAAAAAAAATCACATTTTAATAACACAAGAGAATGTATAAAAGCTATGTATAATGAGAAGGATCATTCTCGAAGTGTGAAAAATTTTAAAAATGTTCAAAGAAAAGAGAAGAAATTGTATCTCATAGCTTTAAAACCAGAGGTGAGATTGCTAACAAGAATTCTTTCCAACCGTACAGAAAGATAGATTTGTGATATTTGTGAGATACATCTATTATTTGCAGTATATATTAATGTTTAATACACATATATGTGATATATATCATATGTATGATACTGAAATTTATCAGCTATGAAGTGCATGGGTTTTAGGTTCAGATGCCTGTGTTTGTGTCTTCACCTGCTACCTTGAGAATTAATTTTTTCCCTTTGACTCTCAATTAAGAACAGCAGCTTCCTAACAGGTTTGTTATAAGTATTGAAAGAGTTAATGAGCAAAAAGCAAAAGGCCTGGCAAAAGTGAGAGGTATCTTAGTAAGTATTAGCAAAAATTGCTGGCTTTCATTACAGTATTATTTTTACTATTATTATTTAGTTATTACTTTATATTATTGTTATTGCTCCTTTATCTCTGTATTTCCTATTGCTATTTAAAAGCACATTTGTTATTATCATTCTGCATGAAATGCAATTACAAATCATGCTCCATATAGCGTGCTCATTTAATACAATATGCTACCTTTTCGAAATTATGTGTAAATATATTGATGATTGCATAATGTTTCAACAATGATGGTGTCACTATTTAACCTCCTGTATAAGAAGGATGATTTCGTAAGATCCCTATCTTAAAGGTGGAATTAGCCCGGCTGCCAGTTTGTCTCTCAGCTCCTAACCCACTCTTGTCGGGCTCTTCTCTGCAAACCACGTTTCAGTTTTTCGCTCCCAGACACTTGGCGCGGTTCGGCCCACTGGGACGTTAGAGGGATTCTGGAATGTTCAGAGGGGGCAAGGACTTGCTCTGCCCTACGCACTTTCTGTCCTTCTTTGCTTCGTTCCCCCGCAGGCTCCCGAGCAAGGCTTCCTCCCCCAGGCAGTGGCTGCCCTGCCCGCAGCCGCTGGTGACAAGTTTGCCTCGTTTGCAGCGCTCCATGGTTTGCAGGGAGCAAGCCTCACTGCCCTCTGCTCCTCCCAGACCCGGATCAGCTCCCGGGAGCTCTGGTCCCACCTGCACTGTACCCTCCGCGGAATTTCTGAAGCATCTACGCCAGCCTAGCAGCGCCCTCTTCAGAGACCTGACTCCCAGCTCCTCAAGCTTCGAATTTCAATTATCTCCAGCTCCTCTGTCCCCCCTGTCCTGAAAGTGGTACCTTCATAATACCTTCACATCCTATTACTCAGTCTCCAATACTCAATTAAAATCCTTTATATTAAACTTTGTCTGTTAAAACAACTAGCATGGTTTCTTTGTCCGGACTAGATCCTAACTGGTGGAATGGGTAAAGATGTGAGTCCCCCCAGACTCAGTTACCGGTTTGGCTGTGAGGTTGGAACTGCCCTTCAGCCAGACCACTGTCACCAGCAGTAAGCTCCCCTTGCTGTCCCCTCTCCATCAAACTGGACACATCTGACATATTAACTATGCATTTCTGTGATTTCTGGCTTGAAGAGTGCAGCCTAAAATTATTGGTCATTTATTTGTTTTCTTACTAAATAATATTGTCATGTCCTTCAACTCATTTTTTTTTTTCATATTTTCTTCCTTTTATTCTGGTTCTCTTCTACTTCTTAAATTAAATCTTTATCTTTTAAAGCAGCGGTCCCCAATCTTTTTGGTACCAGGGACCGGTTTCATGGAAGACGGTTTTTCCACGGAAGGGAGGGGAAGTTGGCTTAGGTGGTAATGAGAGAGATGGGGAGCAGCAGCACAGCAAGCTTCCCTCCTTAGCCCGCCGCTCACCTCCTGCTGTGCCCGCCAGGTTCCTAACAGGCCGCGCACCGGTAGCACCTGGGGGTTGGGGAACCCTGTTTTAAAGTATTTTTTAATACTTTGATTTCAATTTTTCCTTACACCAATTTCTGAAAGTTTTTTTTAAAATTCTTTTTAAAGCAAATCGACCACTGTCTGATAAAGTCCCAACTGTGGAAATACTGTCTTCTCTGGTCCCATGTTTCTAGTTCTGTCTCTCAGCTTACATCCTGCTCCAGGCATAGCTCTGTCCTCTTTCCTCTCAGTTCCCTCACTTCTCATGTGTGTTTGATTTTGCTCCCAGATGGCTTGCCCACTCTCTTCAGCACTGAGTCGCCCAACACTTGGCAAGCCCAGCCTGCATGCTCACCTGGGGACAATT
Organism: Balaenoptera musculus; assembly: GCF_009873245.2. NCBI lineage: Eukaryota > Metazoa > Chordata > Mammalia > Artiodactyla > Balaenopteridae > Balaenoptera > Balaenoptera musculus. Next base: position 101,841,917 of record NC_045793.1, on the reverse strand, counting down.
GAGGAAGGAGGTGGGGAGGGAGGCTCTGCTCCAATATCTTCACTTTGATCACACATTGCAAAATAGTTCCTTGTTCAAAAAATATTTATTAAGTACCTGCTTTGTACCAGATATGGTTCTTAGCACTGGAGACAACAGAGTGAAGAAAGAGGCAATGAACAAATACACACACATATGTATCTTATTTTGTCACACAGAGTATTTTGTATGTATTTCTGTGAGGTAGTTAGAAGTGCTGTGATCAAGAGGGCATGTAACTGATTAGAGAGTAATGGGCATAAAATTTCAATAGAAACACATAGAAAAATCCCAAATGCCGACTGGAAGGAAAATGGATAAATAAATTATGGTATTGTCAATGAAACATCGGCAACAGTAAATGTAAATAAACTGCAGCTACACACAGTAATGTAAAGAAAAATTCACAATATAAAAGTGAGTGGGAGAATTAAGTTCCAAAAGATTAAATAGTGCATAATACCATTTTTATGAAGTTAAAATATATATTTTTCTTACACACTGGACACAAGATTCAGTATGCCTGTTATGTCTGGTGGGAGTTGCAATAGGACAGAACAGAGGAGAACTGCATATTTAGATGTAAGTTACTGTCAATATTCTCTCTATGTGTTAGGTGGTAATTTCAGGATGCTAAGTAGGGGAGAGAAAAAGTGAGAAAGGGAAGAGGGAGAAACAATTCTAAAAATTCTTTTAGAAGAGAAAAGTTCCTTTCTTTTCTTCCTGAAAAAATTCAGTTCAAAACCCTACAGGCAGGGCGGGTGAACGTAGGTGTCCCTAGAGGGGTGGAGAGACTGGATGCTACAATGGTCCAGGAGGGGACGCGGAGTGTGGTGAGGAGGGCAGAGCCATGGGTGGGTGTTACGGACTGAATGTTTGTGTCCCCCACCCCTAATTCATATGTTGAAGCCTAACCTCCAGTGTGCCTGCATTTGGAGCTGAGATCTCTTTGAACTCTGAGGTCATATGGGTGGGGCCCTGATTCAATAGGATTAGGGTCCTTCCAAGAAGACTTGTGAACTTGTAAAGGTCATAAAGTCAAGAAAAGAGTGAAGAGCTGCTCCAGAATGGAGTGTACTAACAGATATGACAATCCACTCAGCAAAGGATCTTGGATTTGATCCTTTTGTGGTAAATGGCATTAGTTGGTCAACTGGTGAAACCTGGTTGAGGTCTGATGATCAGATGGACATAGTGTATCACTGATTTAGATGGTTGTTTGTGGTTATGCAGGAGAATATCTTTGCTTGTAGCAAATACACAGCACAGTGTTCAGGAGTCATGGGCTTCAGGTCAGCAGCATACTCTCTCATGCTTTAGGAAAAATATTACTTGTCCTATTATTGAAACTTTTTGGCGAATTTGAAATTGTTTCAAAGCAAACAAATTTTTAAAAAGAGAGAAAAGGGAAATAATGATGGCAAGTACAGACCAAGATATATGTCTATAAAACTAAAAAAAAAATAAACAAACAAAAAATACCATAGCTCGAGGGAAAGGTGGAATCAGCTGAAGATTATCTTAAGGTGGGTATTGGGTATATCCAATGTGTTTGTAAGCTATTGGGAGTGATACAGCAGAGAATGAAAATCTATTATTGTGTAAAGAAGGGTAGAGTGGCCCTTGAATCTAAAGCCCTTGAATAGATGAGAAGGGTGGGATTCAGGCAGGAGGGCAGGAGTTGCCATTTTCTAGGAGCATAGAAAATTAATCTACTGAAAGAAGGACAAGACAAAATCTATCAGTCTAGAGGTAGGTGAGTTTGTAGATTTAATCATGGGATTATAGGTAGGTTCTTTGTTCTATTCTGTCAGTGACATATCAACTTGTCAGGCAAGGGAGAAAGGATAAAAGAAGTTGACTGTGATATGGATAACGGAACATAAGCTGGATAAAAAGAGAAATAAAGAGATAATTAGGATGATGGACCAAGAAAAGGTGATTAGGTTAATGGATTGGAGATTTTGATGGGATAAAGTATTGGAGAGGTCATGCTGGAGAATGTAGGAAATTTAAGGATGAATATTCAAAGAGTGGGAAGTTTGAAAATATGACACTCATCCTACTAAGCTGTATTTCATAATAATATCAGAAATAACATAGTTCAGTTATCTTAGGACTGGAGATGTGTCAGTGTCAGAGATGATGTGGGTGGATAAGAATGAAAACATTTTTGGAACAGTGTTAGATACAGAATTGTGGAGATGGTGAGTCTTAGGAACATCATTCAGGAAGACACTGGTATGCAGGAGAATCAAGTCACTCACATTTTTTAGTATTCATGTTTTAGTTAAATGTATAAGTAAGGGATTTAAAAATCATAAATGAATAGATTTAAAAACACAGCCAGTAAATTTTTAAAACTTTATACAGTGTGATAGAAATATATTCAGCCATTTTTCTATTCTTAATTATTTGTCCTTATTAGAAATGGGTTTATTTTACTAAGAAAAGTCTATGTCTTGCCTAATGATTGCTGAAGACAGGTAAACAAAAATGAGGGAACATGCTCATTTTGATAATGCCTATGTTGAGCCACTTAAAAATATATTTGTTAATCAAAACCTAGGAATCATTGCAGAAGTTGTGGAAATGTTTATAACAATATGAGATCTCAAAGTTAATTTATATTTTATGATAAACAGTAACGACAAGGAATATGTTTGATGAATAACTTGGGTCTCTTTCTGCCATTGTTTTGCTTTTATTAGAGAACACGGGGCACCAACTGAGGACATTTCTGAGGTCCTTCTGAGGTCTGTGAAGTAAGTGCAAACGGAAGGAGAGATGATTATTTTTGAGAAGAGCTGGGACTATAGCAAGTGGCTAAAAACATGAGTATTTCATCTATTGTTTCAAAATAATTAAATCACAGAACATTAATGGTGAAATATGCACATTTTAATGAGTTTCAGGGTGCTTGTTTACTCCAGACTTATCTTTAATGTATTCTCAAAATTTCTTTCTTCCTTTCTCTTAGTCACGGTTCATTAAATGTAGCTCACAGTTTCCATAGAACCTTGCATTTCTTCTCTCTTTTTTTTTTATAGAGCTGAAATAGATTTTTTACAATTTCCATTTGTTCTATTATGCTTTAGAATGTCAGCACAAATAGGTGTAAAAGTTACTTTTATAGGTCATTATTTTTCTAAATTAAATGTACAACTTTTAAGTCCAGAGTTTATGGAATTATAGGGTAGAACCAGCAGTTAAAAAGATGAATGAAGTCCTGTGCACTTGTTTTCATGTTTAGGAGCTGTCAAAATCATCCTGGAGACAAAGATTGAAAATAAAAGCCTGGCAATCGATACTGTATTCTCTAAAATTGATAGATTTAACTTAATAAAATTAAAGAATGTCCCAATCCAAGCAATAAATTCCTAGCTTCATAAAATATAAATATGTGTTGCCTTTTAAATATATGATTCATTGCTTACATGTAGGAAAATACGCAATCTTAATTACAATTTATGAATTTTGAAAAATGTATATACATTTAACCTACACAACACAGCAACAAGATACAGTGCATTTCTATCATCCCAAAAGATTCATCAAGCTCTCTCCCATCAGTCCCCCCACCTCGCACCAGAGAAAATCATCATTGACTTCCATCATCATAATTTAATTTTTTCTGTACCTGAATTATAATCATTCATTATTAAGCTATTATGTCTAATCTCTTTTACTGAACATTACAACAATGTGGTTCATTCATGTTAGTTTGTGTAGCAGAAGTTTGCTCTTTTTTATTATGTAATATTCCACAATTTATTTATAAATTATATGACTATACCACAATTTATTTATCCCCAACTCTACATTAATGGACATTTGGATTGTTTCTTATTTGGAGCTCTTAAGAATAAAGCTGCTATGAGCATTCTAATTCAAACCTTTTGACAGACATATTTATGCATTCATACTGGGTATTTACCAAGCGTAAGACTGCTGAATCGTAGAGTAAGTGTATAGTTATTTTCAGTGATCCTGAAAAAGGTTTTGACTTGCTTGATCCATTTTATACCCGTACAAACAGTAGATAAGAATTTCCATTGCTCCACTTTGAAGCCAGCATTTGGTACTGTCACTGTTTAATTGAATTTAATCATCCTGGTGAGTGTGCATTTTCCTGATGGCAGGGCCAGGACTAGGGTAGGCAAGTAAAATTCTACCTCAGGCACAATGTTTAGGAGGGAGGACACCAAAAAATTCAGTAGTAAAGATAAATAATATTTTAATTCAGTAATTTAAAAAACAAATATTAATGAGAAAAACCCATGTGGAACAAAATATCAAAAATTTAAGGAAATATGTGTCATGCTGACAAAGATAGGGAAAAGCCTTTGTGCTTTGCCATTTACCATAATGTTAGCAGTAGATCTTTGGTAAAAAGCCTGATGATCAGATCAGATCAATTTCCTTCTATTCTTAGATTTTGTGCATCTATTGAGATAATCATATGGTTTTTTTCTTGACTATTAATTGATGTTAAAATTTTAAACCATTCTCCATTAATGTTGTTGTGATATGCAAACCTATTCATACATTGCTGAATTCAATTTGTAAAGATTTTTGTAGAAATTTTATCCCTATGTTTCTGAGATTGAATACCTGTGATTTTTGTGTTTTGCCAGGTTTTGGTATCAGGTTTACATTAGCCTCATAAAATGAGATGGAAGTGTTCCCATTTTTCCTACTTTCTGGAAGAATTTGCGTAAAATTAACATGATTTCTTCCTTAAATGTTAGGAGAAATTCACCAGTGAAGACATCTGGACATGATAATGTCTTTAGAATCAATCTATTTATAGATAGTATATTTGAAATGTGTACTTCTCCTTGTGTTGGTTTTGATAAAATGTGTTCTCAAGGAATTTTTCATTTCATCTATGCTGTCAAATTTATTTGCACATAGCTGTTTATAATATCCTCTTATTATTGGTTTGTCTTACATTTTCTTTCCTGTTTATTCTCTACCAGTCTTGCTACGGATTTATTAATTTTACTAATTTTTTTGAAAAACCAAGGTTTAGTTTCTTGGTTGAGTTGCTCTGTTGTATGTCTCCTTCCTGTTTTATTGATTTTTTTCTCATATCTTTATATTTTATTGCAGTTTGATGATTTATTCTGCCACCTTTTACTAGCTTCTTGGAATGAAAGTTTAGATCATTGGTTTTCAACATTTTTTCTTTTCTCATATATACATTTAAAGCCATAAATTTCCTTTCAAGCATTGCTTCAGCTGTATCCCACAAATTTGAGATGCCTTGTTTTTGTTTAATCTTTCATTTAAAAATATTTCAAAATTTTATTGTGATTACTTGAGTACACTGTAGGTTATTGAAAAAAGTTTGTTGCTTAATTTTCAACCCTCTGGGGATTTTCTAATTATCCTTCTGTTGTTAATTTCTAGTTTAATTCCACTGTAGTCAAAGATTATAATCTTCATTATTTTATTCCTTCAAAATATGTTAGGACTTGCTTTATGGCTCTCTAAATAATTTTTTTTCTTTTTTGGCAAAGAATCTATGTGCCTTAATGTATTTGAAAAGAATGTGAATGCTACATTTGTAGGAAGTGGTATTCTGTGTGTCATTTAGGCCAAATTGTTGATCAATGTGTTAATTGTGTTGTTCTACTCTTCTATATTGTTTATTGGTTTTGAGATTGCTTGTTCTGTTATTGAGGGAGTGAGTTAAAAATCTCTAGCTATAATTGTGAATTTATCTATTTCTCCTTTTTTCTCATATTTTTGTTTCATATATTTTGTTATTATTAAATGCATACACATTTATGGTTTTATTCTTTTAATTTTTTAATTTTTTAAAATTTTTATTGGAGTATAGTTGCTTTACAATGTTGTGCTAGTTTCTACTGTACAGCAAAGTGAATCAACTATACGTATACATATATTCCCTCTTTTTTGAATTTCCTTCCCATTTAGGTCACCACAGAGAATTGAGTAGACTTCCCTGTGCTCTACAGTAGGTTCTCATTAGTTATCTATTTTATACATAGTATCAATAGTGTATATATGTCAATCCCAATCTCCCAATTTATCTCACCCACTTTTATCATTATAAACTCTCCCTTTTTATTTCTAGAAATATTTCTTACTATAAAGTCTGATTTTTCTGATAGTAACATAGCCAACATAGTTGGTACCTGTCAGCCTCTAGTCACAACATATTCACCAGTTGATAACTACATAACCTCGTTTTATATGTATTTCTGGCTAAAGACCCCTTATTTAAATACATTGAACTCATGGGCAATAGCACTATAACACATGTCTGAATGAAGCTTACCTTAATTTCTCCAGAAGGCACATAAGAGCCTTCTTGCCAGTAGGAACACTAGACATCACTTTAGTACTATTTTGGGGGGCCATTTAAACACAAAAATTCACAGAAAAAGAACCCCACAAAAATGTGAAAAAAAGTGGCACTAAATAGACTGCAAAAAGGACACTTATTTACAGTATGAGAGTGGAAACAAGAAGGCAGACTGTCACCCTCTTCAACCTCCTCTGGAAACCTGTGTGTTGGGAGACTCAGATTTTTCACCACTCTGCACAGATTCACACATGACTTGAAAGCACAGGAGCATTGATTTCAGGGTTACAAATAAATTTTAACTAGTAGGTGAATTTGAATATGTGAACAATGTGGATCAAGTATATGTCTTTTTTCTGTCCTTTCAAGTTAAATCTTTCTGTGTTCTTATATGTAAAGTGTATCTCTTTTAAATAGCAATGGTTGAATCATGTTTGTTTTTTAATATCTATTCTGACAACCTTTATCTTCTAACTGGAAATTTTAGTCCATTTAAAATTAATGTAGTAATTACATTAATTTTTGATGTAATTTTTGACTCTACAGTCTTTCTATTCATTTTCTAATTTTTTCACATGTTCTGTGTTTCCCTATTTTACCTTTCTTGCCTTCTTTTGGAGTAATTATTATTTATCTTACCTACTTTTTAGTTATATATTTTTAAAATTTTATTTAGTGGTTCTCTGTGGAGCTGAATATTAGTCCTTTTCCTGTTACAATTACCTTAAATGAGTCTTGTAAAAACTTTCCAAGTAAATCAAGAACCTTACAACAGTTCACAAGAATAGGCTCCTGAAACATTTCAATAGTACAAGCCCCCAGAACATTTCAAAGTCACTTACATTCCCTTCCTAATTCAGTTCACTGCCATCACTATGTCGAAGAATAATTCACTGTTTACAGTAAAGCGTTGTTTTAAAGAAATCAACTGAGAATTGTGTTACATTTATATTAAATTGTATTATGCAGCTCCTACCGCAGGAGACATCGCTCAGACATGCTTTTTTTATTGTCAAACATCAGCTCATCAAAGAGGAGGTAAACATTAATATTACATAAAACCTGCAGAACAATCCTGTGCAAAGCTTAAAGAGCTCCTTGAAACCATACCTTTGTTGCCAAAGTAAATTATAAAGTGTTGTTTAACATTGAGCAGTTATTGTAATTAAACTACAATAATTTGTAATGTAATTTTATTCTCAGATTAGATTTTTAAGTTTCTTTAATTGAGGTATAGTTGATTTACAATATTATATTAGTTTCAGGTATACAACATAGCGATTCAAAATCTTTATAGAAATAAATCCATACACTTAATGTCAATTAATCTGTGACAAAAGAGTTAAGAATTTACAATGGAGAAAAGACAGTCTTTCCAATAAGTCATGCTGGGAAAACTGGACAGCTATATGGTAAAGAATGAAATTAGAACATTTTCTCATACCATAAAGAAAGAAAAAAACTCAAAATGGATTAAAGACCTAAATATAAGACCTGAAACCATAAAACTCCTAGAAGAAAACAGGCAGAACACTCTTCGACATAAATTATAGCAATATTTTTTTTGGATCTATCTCTTAAGGCAAAGGAAACAAAAACAAAAATAAGCAAATGGAACCGAATTAAACTTAAAAGCTTTTTCACAGTGAAGGAAATCATCAACAAAATGAAAAGACAACCTGTTGAATGGGAGAAGATATTTATAAATGACATGTCTGATAAGGGATTAATATCCAAAATATATAAAGAGCTCAAACAACTCAATATCAAAGAAACAACCCAATTAAAAAGTAGACACAAAACCTGAATAGACATTTTTCTAAAGAAGACATGCAGATATCACCTCACTCCTGTCAGAATGGCTATCATCAAAAAGTCTACAAATTACAAGTGTTGGAAAGGGTGTGGAGAAAAAGGAACCCTCTACATTGTTGGTGGGATATAAATGTAAACTGGTACAGCCATCATGGAGAACAGTATGGAGGTTCCTCAGAAAACTAATGACCCAGCAATTCTACTCTTGGATATATAGCCAAAGCAAAGAAAAACACTAATTCAAAAAGATATATGCACCCCAATGTTTGTGGCAGCATTATTTATAGTAACTGTCACATTAGACTGATACAAGATTAGTTTAGCTTTGAAAATGATTTTTATGCTTTTTCAGCATTTTCTATTCTCTGCAATAGAAATTTTCTGAATCGTGGTACTTTAATAACAGACCTAAAGCTACATGGCGAGGTATTGCCAAAGAGTAGAGTGAGAGAGAAGCAGAAGAGTATAACTAGTGAGTAGTTACTGATTTTTAATCCATAATTTATAATCCATAATTTTGTAAAAAAAATTGTCTATATTATTAATATTTTCTCCTTTTTACATGGTTTGTACATATTGTCCTCAAACATATTGCATATGTACTTTAATTGTGAAAGCATTAAATTCTATCACAGTAAATTTTAAAATACATTACAAAAATAAAAATCACTATTAACCTTAAATATCCAAAGAGAATCATTGTGAAACTTTTAGGGATTTACTAATCCAGTAATATCCATTCAATCTACTCATCTCAAAAGAGTTAATATTTGTATTGTCTCTATTTTATATTATTATGGGTTTGGATTGAAAAAGCAAGTTATAAAAAGATACGTTCAATATAATAATATTTAAGAATATTCAAAAATAATGATGAAATTATATTCTGGGCACATACATGTATAGAAAATATACTGGAAATAAATAAAAATTATAGCCTTCAAATACTCGTTAACTAATGAAAGGCAGAAATAGAAATGGGATGGGGATACAGGGCTTTTTAACTCTCTGTAACATTTCTTGGATAATAAAGAGAGTTGAAGCAAGTATGATAAAGTATGTTTTGTCTGGCTGACAAATATGTTGTTGCTTTTATTACTATTTTCTGGATTTTTCTATATTTTATCATTAAAAATGTATTAAGCAAATAAAAAAGAGCTAGTTACTGAACATACTTACCAATTCAGTGTTTTCTACTTGCTAATGCAACCATTTCTCCCCTTAAAATTCCATCCCTTCACCCACTTTCATGAAGTTTTACTTTTGATAACTTCTTTATTTGAATGTTTAATTTATTTATTTTTAATTTTCTTGGTTAGTAAGAAAAGCATTTAAGTTGAGAAAATTTTTTTCTCAGTACAGCTTTAGAAAATTCCATCTGTTTTGGCATAAAGTATCCTTATTATTACAAATATATATATTTAAACAAATATTTAAACAAATACCTTACATCTTTTGGATCATTTAGTAAACATTGATTATTTCCTAATATCACTGTCAGATTCTTTATTATACATTCATATATTTCATGTTGCTTAATACACTCCAAATTACTCAAATGTATTTTTAAAAAATCAAAAAATTACATAATCTAAAATCTGTCCCAAATGTGACAAATTCATGAAGAATTCTAATGTAAATGTTCAAGTTGTACAATTTCTGTAGCCCTCAGCATTTGTTACAATATTTTCTACATTAAAAAAAAAATCAGAGCACAGAAGTCAGTGAAAGCCCATAAACACACTAAAAACTCACTCATTAAAAAAATAGTAAAATGCAAGTGGGAATTTTTGTTATTTAAAAAAAATCCCAATTGCACTATCATATTCTTATTACACTCAGGTATTCTTCAACAAATTAAGTGTTTCTAGACCACCATTGGCAAGATCACAGTTTTCCAAGTAAAACTAAGACAGAAAACAAAGTAAATTAATTACATAGCATCTTCCAGTTTGTTGTTAGCTCTCTGTGAAGACCATTGAAGTACTTCTTTCAAGATATTTAAATTTTTTACATGTTTAAATCATCCTACAACTGTTATACATCCTTCTCACTGAAACAATTGGAAAAACCTCACCAACTTTATTTCACACAAAACAACCAAATTTTATATGACTTACTTCCAACCCAATTAAAGGAAAATAAATCTAAAAGTTGAAGAGTCAAAGTGAATTATTATATTAATAACTATTATATAAATTCATCTATAATAGAGTACTATGAAGAATATTTAATTTTATGAATCAAAAGAATATACACTTTAAATATTTCCAACAAAGAGATACCTAAAGTAGTTGACTCTTTCCGTGTGCACTATAGTTTATTCTGGGGTTTCCTATGGCCTTAGCTGCTCACCCACTCCTCAGTTCCATTCATTCAACAAATAATGTTGAGAATCTATGGTAGCCATCGAGTTAGGTGCAGTGAACACCATCGTAAATAAGAGAGATGTGGCCAATGCCCTCTTGAGTCTTATAGTCCAGTATGAAAGAAAAACACTAAATCAACTAAATGAGTAATTACTTATCTGGCATTGTGATATACTCTGGAAATACATAGGAGACAGAGTGCTTATACCAAGAGGTCTGAACTGGATTCTTGGACTGCTGAGTCTCTTACACAAATCAACCCCAAGTGTCTGTAAAGAAAGCAATCATACATTTGTGGGACAGCTACGTCTGAATAGATTTCTATGCAAACAAATTGAATAAACAAACTAGCAAAAAAAAAAATGAAACAACTATAGATAAATTTGGTAAAAAAACTTTGGAGATAACCCCCAAATTCTAGCTAATAAAAGAATATATAGCTTGAAAGATATAGCATAGGAAATAAGCAATTTTTAGATAGTTACATTCTGTGCACTCAAATTAAATTACAAATTAAAGAAAATGTGTGTAACGTATAAAAACTAGATTGTAAGACAATAGCCTAAGATGAAAGAGGGAGCAAGCTGTGATAACACAGTAACATCAAAGCAGAACTGAAGATCGCACTAGGAACTGAAGACAGCCTAAGAGGCATTTCGGAGAACTGAGTTAGCAATTGTAAGTGGATCTTAAAACACTATTCAGGGACTTCCCTGGTGGCACAGTGGTTAAGAATCCGCCTGCCAATGCAGGGGACACAGGTTCGATCCCTGGTCCAGGAAGATCCCACACGCCATGGAGCAACTAAGTCCCTGCGCCACAACTACTGAGCCTGCCCTCTAGAGTCCGCGAGCCACAACTACTGAGCCCATGTGCCGCAACTATTGAAGCCCATGTGCCTACAGCCCGTGCTCTGCAACAAGAGAAGCTACCACAATGAGAAGCCCACGCACCGCAACGAAGAGTAGCCCCCGGGTAGCCCCCGCTTGCCGCAGCTAGGGAAAGCCCACGAGCAGCAACGAAGACCCAACGCGGCCATAAATAAATAAATAAAATTTTTAAATATATTAGTAAAAAAAAAAGCTATTCAAAAACGCAGCAGAAAAAATCAGAATAGAATATAATGAAAGACAAGATAATAGATAAGGAAGACAGAAGAATAGTGATAAACTGTATAAAGGGAACAAATCAAATGGATCTCAATTAATAATCAAAGTTATAAATGAAAAAAACATTTAGTTGAAGAAAAATAATGATGTAGAATATAATGGCCCATCAAATTCAAGACAAGAAAACAGTAAAAATTACTAGTGGTTAAATTCTTTTTTGTGTCTGTCAATGATTCTCTGAATTTTTACAATGGATATATAATTTTTAAAAGTAAAATCTTCATGTATTATTAAATAAACTTATTATTTTCGAACAGATTTAGATTTATAGAAAGATTGAAATATCATACAGATAATTCCTATATTGTACACTCCACACCCAGGTTCCCCAGTTATTAGCATCTTACATTTGTATGGTACATTTTTTACAAATAATAAACAAATACTGATAAATTATTATTACCTAAAGTTGATAGTTTATTCAGATTTTCTTAGTTTTTACCTAATGTTCCTGTTCCAGGATTCCATTCAGGTTACCACAATACATTTAGCCATCATTTGTCCTTAGGTTCCTCTTGGCTGTGACAGTTTTTCAGACTTTCCTTATTTTTGATAGTTTTGAAGAGTGCTGGTCACGTGTTTTGTAAAATGCCCCTCAACTGTTATTTATCTGATGTTTTTTCCATGATTAGACTTAGGTTATGGGTTTTGGGGAGGTAGACGCCTGAATGCCATTTTCATTACACTATACCAAAGGTCTATATAAGTATAGATTCATATATATTTATTTTATACTTCGGGTTATAATACAATATTACCTCACTTACATATTGTTCAAATTGTTCCAACCTTGACCTCTGAGAATTCTTTCTGTTGGCCCCGGTGTCCCTTTGAAATGTCCCCATCACTGTTTATTGTTGTCTTCAGCACTTCCTTACTCTCTGGCACTACAAGACGCTCCAGGCTCACTTTGTGTATATCCTGCCACTGTCCTAGAATCAGCCATTTCTCCAAGGATCTCTGGTTACTTTTACTGGAGAAGGGTGTTAGAAACCAAGTTCTGAGAGGTAGGTGTGCTCATTGCTACTGCATCTAGGTCTTCTCAGCTGATGGAAATGGAAATATAAGTAGGTACTGACCATGTATCAATACGTGCACACATATATATTTATTTCTGTGGGTAACCAGCTGCATCTAAATTACGTTAGACATGAGTACATACTGATGTCTCCAACTCTAATCTATGACCACATGGTCCTTCTAGCCTCCTCTGATTACTTGTCTGTAACTTCCCACTCCAGTCGTGACTTGGCTCCCAACCACCTACCTCCTGTTCACATTAATTCATGTAACGTGCAGTGGCTTGTGAATTGTTCATTCATGCCCTCATAGAAAACAGCTCTATCAACTAGAGCACAGCGCTTGTGCTCATTTCCTCTTCTCGTTAGACTTTCCTACACACTCCACTCCATTCCAAAGTTACTGAGGTCAGCACCTTTCCCCCACTACATTCAGCAAGTTTGTTTCACACACGTGTGATAGAGCGTGTGATAGAGGAGTTAGACCCCTTTGTTATATTCTGCATTCCGTCCCAGAATCCTCAAACGTCTACTTGATTTTTTAAATGTGCATATGCTAAGGTTCAGTCTTCGTGCAGTAAAGTTCTATGAGTTTTCAAAAAAACATAATATTATATATCCACCATCACAATATCATACAGGATAGTTACATTACCCTAAAAATGTTATGTTCATCTAGTCAACATTCTCACCCTCTTTGTTCCCCTGGCAACCACTGTTCTATTTACAGAATATCATATAACTGGAATCAAACTGTATGTAGTCTTTTCAGACTGATTTTTTTTTCACTTAGTAATTCGCATTGAAGATTCATCCATGTTGTTGTATGGATTTGTTAGTTAATTCCCTTTCATTGTTTACGAGTATTCCATTACATGGATGTCCTATAGTTTATTTATCAATTAACCTATTGTAAGATATCTTACTTGCTTCTAGCCATTATGAATGAAGCTTTATATGGCACTTTTGTATGCTGGTTTTTGTGTGGACCTATGTATTCAAATAAGTTTGGTAAACACCTAGAAGCACTATTGCTCATCATTCAGTAAGGCCATGATTAGCTCTGTAAAAAGCTGCCAACATGTCTTCTAAAGTGGTTGTACCATACTGCATTCCCACAAGCAATGAATGAGAGTTCTTGTTGCTCTGCATCCTCTTCAGCAATTGGTATTGTTAGTTTTTTGGATTTTAACCATTGTAATAGGTATAGGGTTATAATTATAATTTTAGTTTCATCTCCCTGACGACAAAGATGCTGAGTGTCTCTTCACATGCTTGTTTTCACTCTGCGTGTCTTCTCTGCAGATATCCCCTTTGGGTATCCTCATCTCCTTGGTGAGGTGTCTGTTCAAATCCTTTGTTATATTTTAATTTTGTTGTTTTCTTATTGTTGATATTTAAGAGCTTTTGTATGTTTGAGATCAAATATTGTTAAGTTCCTTATCAAATATGTTTTTCAAACATTTTCTCCAAGCCTGCAGCTTGTCTATTTATTCTCTTAAGACTGTCTTTCACATGGTAGACATTTTTAAATTTAATAAAGTCCAAGTTAACTATTTTTTTTCATGGATTATGCTTTTGGCTTCGTATCTACAAAATCATCACAAAACCCAAAGTCACATTGATTGTCTCCTGTTTTCTTCTAGAAGTTACATAATTTTGCATTTTAGATTTATGTCTATTATCCTTTCTTGAGATAAATTTTGTGAAAAATATAGTGTATATGTCTAGGTGCATTATTTTACATACAGAAGTCCAATTATTAAAGCACCATTTGTTGAATACTATCTTTTCTACATTGAGTTGTCTTTGTGCCTTTGTCTCTTAATGTATTTTTAATCACTGACATGGACACATATTCCAAAATCTCTTGAAGTCGGGATAATAGATTTATACTAGTTTCATTATTTAATGAGCAAGTATTTATCTCAGCAATGGCCCAGGCATTGAACAAAAAATACATCCAGTTTCTAGGTATATAATGTTTTATTGAGTTGTGTTTGCTATTCCTTCCCAGGAACAACTTTTTTATTGACAGACACCAAGTTAGGAACTGAAGAAAAAATATTGAGCAAAATAACTCAGATTCTGCATCAACAGAGCTAATAGTCTGTCAGGAAAAACAGAATATTAAATAAGCAATTACCAAACAGTATAACAAGTTTTACAAGAGAAATACAGGATGATTAGGAATCATAGGACAGTGTATTCTAGTATGAAAGGATTGGGAGCATATTATTTTTATGTTGATTTAGAGTCATAGGGTGGGAGTGGGGACTACAAATGGCAGGGGTGGGAGTAGGGAAGGTATTGTTCAGAGAGAGAAGATTTTGTGCTGACAAAGCATAGTTCTTCACCAAGTATGAGAAGCAATGTAACATTTAAGTGTGTCAGTGGCAAGAGATACGGCTAAAGAGGTAGGCAGGAATCTGGTCATAGAAGTCACCCTAAGACTTTGCAGCAATTATTCCAGTGATCATGTTGAGATAGTGACAATATCTGATTTGCAGTTTTGGAAAAGCCTTATTACTACAGAGTGGAAAAGACACGGAGTAGTGAAGAGTGGAGGGAAACGATCACATTCGAAAGTTGTGTGTGATTCAGCTAAGTGATTCTAGTGACCTGGTGTTGAAGCTAAGAATTGAAATTTGAGTAATAATAGCAGGTAAAATCAGCAGCACTTGTTGGCTCGGTGAACACAGGGAAAGAAAAAAAACGAAGGAAGCAAGATGACTCGCAGCTATTTTAATTGCAGAGTGATTTACAATCTAAGGCCTTCCTGAGTTAGAAAGCAAAATAAGTACAGATTTGGAGAGAAGATCACAAGATAAGTCCTAGACATGTTGAGTTCAGTGTGCCTGGGAGATATTAGAGTTGGATATTTTCAATAGTCAAGTGGTCCTAGATCTCAGGAAAGACATTTTAGATTAAATTGCAGGCTCAGGAGTTACCAATAGTGTAATGAAATTGAAGTAGCTGAAACTGTTAAGAATTAGATCAAGAACAAACAAAAGTCCAATTATTGGTAGTTATGCTCATTATGGCATGGAACAGAGTTCTTAGCAGTACTGACATTTAGTGGAGGGTGGAAAACAGGGCCTTGAAAAAAAGATACTGAGTGAAACTGAGCAGAATCCTGCAGGGCTCTCCCAGGTGTTCCCTGTTTCTTGTTTGTAGTAAAAGGTGTTAGTCTCTTAGGCCTTCCCTTAGTTCCAAAGAGTAGACTTAAGTAGTTACTAATTAGGGAAGTGAGGGAATGCAGAAACAAAGGAAAAGCAATCCAACTGGAAAATTAATGGGAGGTTAAACAATAGTCAGTGATAAAACAGAGTCCTAGTTCTTCCTCAAGAGATACACATAACAATCTGATGCATATCTTTGAGTTGTTCTGCAGAAACTAAGAAGACCCCTACCCACGTGGAGGATGGTGGTGACTACATGCTGAGCACAAGCCCTAGACCCCAGACTGGTTGGAACCAGAAGGTTGACAGTTAAGATACATGTTATCTCACTACCAAACAATCAGAAGAAAGTCATGCACCCTGCAGCCCTCACCTCAAATGTTGCCTTTATAAACAGTTCCCTGAAAACCATCAGGGAGTTTGGGTCTTTTGATTGGATGTAAAAAATCAAGAGAAAGATGTTCAGAAATCAAGGGAAAAGACAGTTGGTGAAGAATGGGGTAGCCTTCAGGATGAAATGATGTTAAGAAATCAAAGTAGATAAGACGTGAACAATGTTTATGGGTTTTATTTTGTAAGAGAGATTTAAGTCATCATGGTGAAGTAATTTCAGGGAATTTTTGTTGGCAAAATCTAGATTACACTGGATTAAGTAATGAATGAGAGGGAGTATATTATGTCATTTTTTACGTGTGCAAATGGATGGGCTGTTTGCACTGGAGCTGGCTGCACTTTATAGAAGCTCTTATGGATAGAATGTATTACAAATGGGAGAGAGAGCCAGTTTAGAACCATTCTAAATTTGGCCCATGGGGATGGTCTGGGAAAAGGTGATTCCAATAGAGTGAGCGTGGAGTGAAGTACAGAAAATCAGTAAAACGGAAAAGCAGACCTAGAGGAACGTGCATTGTCCATCACAAGTCCCCCGCCCATCTTCGTGTTTGTCCTGTGTCCTTTCCTTTCTCCTACGCTGCTGTCTGGAACGCACATGTGGTCGCACTGAACCGTGAAGACAAAGGCACATTCTGCCTTTCTGAGGCTCCCAAGAGTAGAAAGCCTGATGGGCCCTGAACCACCGACTTCCACTGACCTTGTTGTTTACGGGACTGAGAGATGAGGTTCAATCTTGCTTAAGGTTATTATTATTTGGGTTTGTTTTTTTTTTTTTTAAATCACTCTGAGCAGAACTGAATTCTTACTGATAAATCTGTCCTCTTTAAATAATTAACTTCAATCCTGCAGGTAAGTTTGTGTGTCTGGTGACAGAAAGCTGGATGAGCTTTTCTTCTGATTGAGAGATTCTATTTAATATCTGGAGTGAGAACAGAGGGTATCTGCACATCATAAAAGGGGAGCTCTGAGGCTGAAGGTTGAAGAAGCCGGCAAAAGTCTGAAATAGTAACTGTGGAGAATGTGGAGTGACCCAACTAAGAAAATAATAGATTTGCTATTGCTGCAGTGAAAATAACATAGTTACAGGCTTCATTGAGGGCCGTTCGAGGCTGGTGAAAATGAATGTTTAATGATGTCAATTTAATGGTAATGATTTTGAATTTCTTGTTAACTTTTTATTAAAGGGAACTACAGAAAACATAAATGTTCAAATCAATAAATTATCACACTGAGGATACCCATAGAACCAGTTCCCAGGTCAAAAAATAGATATGACCAACCCCCTTCACGCCACTTCCTACAATTTCAATATTGACTTCCAGTTGTGTGGTGTAGTGATATCTGGGGTTTTTTGTAATTGTATTGAATAGTACAATACAGTACATATTCTTCCGTGTCTGATTTTTGTGCTCAATATGTGTATGAGGTGTGTCAATTTTGTTGTCTATAGCTGTATTTGTTAATTTTCCTTGATGTCTGATATACGAATATGGCACAATTTATTTATCTATTCTACTGTAGATAGACCTCTGGTTTACTTCCAGTTTTGAGTTATTAAAAGTAGTGCTACTGTAAATATACTTGCACAAGTCTCTTAGAATACATATATACACATTCTTATTCTAATATCAGAATAGCTAAAACTAAGAAATTGATATTCCCAAGTGTTGGCCTGCCTGTGAAGCAATATAGGAAAACTCATGTTATTTAGTAGGAGGAGTAGCAAATTGGTGCCACCATTTTTAAACAGAGTTTGATATATCTATGAAATCTAAGGTGTACTTAACACTACAAACTGTAATTCCCCTCCTATGTATATATACCATATGAATGTGTATATATCTATATATACAAGAGAAACTTGTGCAAATATATTTACAGTAGCACTACTTTTAATAACTCAAAACTGGAAATAAACTAGATGTCTATCTACTGTAGAATAGATCTGTTTTAATTTCATTTGTCCATTTGTAATCATGCTAATGTGACAATATCTTAAAAATTCTTTACACTGTCTTGATATATCTAGTAGACCAAGTCTTCATTTCTCTTTTCTTCTAATCTTGCCTATGTTTATACTCACAAATTTCCAAAAGAAATTTCAAATTAGTTTATCAACTACTGCAAATAACTTCTTGAGATCTTGATTGGAATTGCATAGATACATATGTCCATTTGTCTTTCAATCAATAAAGTTGGAAGTACATTCATTTTATTTAGGTCTTCCCTTATTTCTCCCCAAATGTTTATAGTTTTCTGTATAAAGACACTTGATATTTTTCATTAGATTTATCCCTGGGTATTTGACAATTTTATTCCATTGTAAATTCTATATATTTTTTATAATTGTAATAGTCTAATCTTTATTGCTAGAATATAGCAATGTAATTGATTTGATATATTGACCTCTTGTCCAACAATTTTTTCAGGACTTACTAATAAATTCTGACAAACTATCTTCATATTTTATATTTTCTACATATATAACATATCAACTGCAAATATTAATAGTTCCAACCTTTTTTATCCTTACCTATTTTATTTATTTTTCTTAACTTAATGCATTAGCTAGTACCTTCAGTACAATGATGGGTGGTAGTAAAGATTGTGGAAATCTTTGTCTAATTCACAAACTCAGAAATATGCATTAAGACTTTGTGATTAAATATGATGCTTAATATTGATATCTAATAGATATTCCTTATAAGGTTAAGGAAGTTCTGTTATATTCTTTGTGTACTAAAGGATTTTTTACAATAATCATAAATGGACATTTAATTTTATCATATTTTTATTAATTTATCAAAGTGGTTCACTAAATGAGATTCAAGATTTAAGGTGGTAGCATTAGAAGTTGAAAGTAACCTTCAGAATTGACTTGACTCAGTAACTAAAACTTGGATTTAAAGATGGCTTACCTTCAACAAAGTCAAAAATGATAAATTTCCTTAGTATAATGTGGAGGAAGATAGCTAAATGTTTAGAAACATAGGAGTGCTGTATGTATTTATTATATGAAACACATTAACCTTCCCACTGTTCCCTATGAAAGATAGGAAGACACCTCATTCATGAAGACTTTGGCAAATACCTTAGTGAAGTGTCACCAGCTTCCATGAAACCAGCGCCATGGGGTCAATATTCTGTAGGGCATCATTGTAATGAGCTCCTTTTCTGATGGGAATAATTACCTGGTGGCAGCACTCAACCACAAAAATACAATAATAAGCCAAAGGAATGCTATGGTAGTCAAAGGGTCTTGACCTCTAGGGATCTCTGGTTGTGGCCAATTGATCATGAGAGCACTAGAAATAAAATAGATGACTACTCTTTCAAAGCATTACTCAATCTGTACAACTCGGGAGGAAAAAAAAAAAAAAAACCTTTACGTCTGATGAACAGAAACATGACTTCAGTCATTATCAAAAGATTTTTTAAAAATCCTCTCACTAAGTTTCCAGACACAGGTTAGATCACAGATGGGACCTCGGTACACACTGAAGTCATGCCAAGCCCTTTCCCTGATGTAACTGTGTTAGATAGAACATGACCCCATCAAATATAGAATTCTGGACTGTTGCCTTGGCACCTCTTCATACGCATCTCATGAATACAGCCTCAAGGCCCTAGTGTATTTTTTATTTAGTGTTGATGTTTTGAACTAACTCCAGTGTTTCTCTCAAACATCAGGCTCTTTATCCCAGAAACACAATTTTAATTTACTACTGTTTGCCTTTGGAGGAGCCCAGAATACTCCAATACTTTCCTCTTAAAAACTCATTGTAAGGTTTAACAAGACTTCCCTTTTCATTCAGTCTGAATTTCATAAAAAGGCTCATGAGTCAAAAATAGGGATAAATGACAATACAATAATAGCTAGCTTCTACTGAGCCTTTACTGTGTACATGGCATTTTCCTCACAAGGTACAAAACGGGAACTCTTATTTATGGGGAAACTGGGTGACATCTAGGGATGACAAGTCACTTCACTTGCTTAAGGATGTAGAGATAATAAATACTGAGGGGAACCTTGAACTCAGTCTCTAACACTCAATAATTGGGAAACATGTGTACTTAAAAACGTAAGGCTAGTTAAATGTTTATAAATTGATTTTGTTTCTTGAAAGCTTTTCAACGGCATTATTATAAGTTATTACTAACTTTCCTTCAAATTGTAAATATAGGCAAAGAACCATGGACAAGTTTGAAAATTATAGACTCTACCAAAAATTGTTGGTTTTCTTGTATTTTGGTTTTCTTTCCCCAGATAATTATCCGTTGTACAAAAATAGGTGTAGAAGGTAGTTATCAATCAAACCCACAGAATTTTTAATGAATAAAAAGCATATGTTAAAATTAACATCGTAAACGCTGTGTTCCTACTGCAGCATAACTTTGAAGCAAGAAGAAACAATCTGGACGTAGTAGATTCAGTTACAAGAGCCTCAGCTTTCTTTACCTCGTGGCTTCTAGTTACAGGTATTTTACTATGGGACGGACACGTACCATTCATGTTAACTTTTTTGCTAATGAAGAACTTAACAGACACAACTTATATTTGATTATTAGCCCATTTTAAACTCTCCTAAGAGAAAAAAGATGGATATAAGGGTTCATGAGTTTTGGGAGGGGCAAGATAGGGGTAGGGGATTAAGAGGTACAAACTATTATGTATAAAATAAATAAGCTACAAGGATATATTGTACAACACAGGGAATATAGCCAATAGTTTAGAATAACTATAAATGGAGTATAACCTTTAAAAATTGTGAATCACTTTGTTGTACACCTGTTACTTATATAACATTGTACGTCAACTATATCATAATAAAAATAAAAGGGTCCATGGGTTTATAGAGGGCATCTAAGTGGATCATGGTATTAACTTTTAGAGAAAACGTGAAGCTTACCTCTGCTCTTTCCAGAGGTCACCTCTAGGCCAGACATTACAGTTTTAAAATGACATAACATGACCTCATGAATAACATGAGTTCTAACTTCATGAACTTCAGTTCCAAAGTTACATAGAGCTCCACAGAATATAAGTTAGATCTAAGTAATTTACATCTTAGTCATGTGCAAAAGGAAAAGATAAAGGGAGAAATCCCGCGCAGAAGTGTAAAATGAACAGGAGTCATATGATGAACAGTTGGAGTTCATATAGGCCACCTGGCTCTTTGAAATGGTTGATCACTTCCAACAACCATCAGTAGCCTCTCTCTCTGAATTGTTTACTTTATAAGACACGAGATACGAGACAACAAGATGTTGTATACAGGAGATTCAAAGACTATTCTCAGAGTCTGAAAATTCAAGTAACCTGTGTACCAGTGTCTAGGAAAGAGTTTGGGTGCAATTAATTTTGTTTCTAATGGTCACTTTTTCAGTATAAATAGTAGAACCTAGAGCATGAACAACAAGGGGTTTTTTTGTTTGTTTGTTTGCCTTAAAATATTTAATCCTCTGCCCTCTGTTTTAAGCATTTTGGAGCTGAGAACCTGAAGAAATAAGATCCTGATTTCTTTTTTGTGACTCTTGTGACTATACTAGCAGCCCTAGTCCTTCACATGTAGAATGAGTGGTTTGGATTAATTCCTTACTGAGCTCCATTCCGGTTCTGAAATTCACTCATTTTGTGAAGAAATGCTGTGTGCATGTCTGAAAAGAATATTATACATGCTGTTTCTTCTGTCATTATTGTGTGTCGTTGACTCTGTCAATCTTTGGAAATTCAACAATGTGGAGGATACTGGTAAACACAGCATTACCAAGGCTTCTAGAATTCAGTGGAAAACAAATTTTAAAAGGTCATCTTTAGTTGATATGAGTTAGTGGCTTTCTCCTGGGCACTTTCTTCAGTTGAAATAGAGTTTCTTTGGATTTTTAACATTGCTTCCATACTTAAAGACTCTGTAATAATTCCTCTTATTTCCCCAAGTGAGAAAGAAATAATACAGGCATTAGGTTACAAATTAAAAATTTCCTCACTACCCTGAAATATTCTCTCCTACTCAGTTTTGAGCTTCTCCAAAGAATGTGTTCAAGACCACAGAGGGACGCACTTTAGGTGCAGGAATGGAAAAGCGTGCTCAGCTCCATAACCCAGTGAGATGCCTGCAAGAGAGGTGAAGAAATGAAGCTTATGCCTCCAATCCCTAAGGGTGATCTTCCTATTCCATAGTTGGCTTTATTGTAAAGGTTATTTCTAAATAAAATACCTAATTTTGTGTCTTCCAATTATTCAGAAAATGAAAATTTTTTACATTGGGCACTTAAGTCCCAATTTAGGAGAGATGATGAAAATGTAATATGAAACATCATTCTACCATGAGCCTATGGCAGTGAAATATGGTGATTCCCCATCAAGTCCAAGATGCAAAAATGTCCCAAAGCCTTCTTAGGAGGATATAGTCTATAATCACAGAACTTGAAGAGACCCCTCTCCAGTTCTTGGATAAATCAATGGCTCTGAAAGCCTTTGTAAATGCCTACAGATATCATAAGGGAGCAGTATTTGAAAGACAAAGTTAAACAAGTTTTTATACACACACACACAAAGAATAAATCACAATCAAAATAAGATACCAAAGGAAGGCAATGGAATGAACTCAAACTGAGGAAGGAGTATATAAACATTTATATTATAAATTTTAGGGGAAAAGTGGCTGTGACAATACACATATTTGAACTTTAAAAAGAAAAATAAGAAACCAAAAGCTAATTTAAAGGGCAAGAACACAATAATAAAAATTAGATCATAGGATTTTATTTTTGGAGCATCTATTTCATAAATAAGTATTTTTAAAGAAGAGATATGCAATCACTTTTATAGGATAAGGCATCCGCAATAATTTCGGGTAGGAAAAAATGGGCAGGAAACATCTCTCCCACATCTGGATGCAGACAAGTTGTCTTTCCTCATAAGTTACTTCCAATCTTGTAGCAGAATATAGTGTTTACAAGGACTTATTTAAAATAATGGGCCTTAGTCTCAGAACTGTATCATTTGATATACTGGATATATTTGGTTTTTAATTCAATTTTCTTATTTCAAACTGTTTATACAGAGACGCTTTGTCTTTAATAAGGCAAATGTTCTAAAGGAGATAATGCAAATGTGTTTAGAAGCACTATTTACAGTCCTTGAGATGATGTACCAGGTATTAAGATAAAATTTTTGGTCTACATTGGCAGAACTGAAAATAAAATATATATCGGCACTTTTCGTAAGGAAAAGAGCATAAATCCTTTTCCAATTTTATCTTCTTTCTTCATTTCTTACTTTTTCCTTTTTTCCTTTGTTCCTTTCCATCATTCTTTTTCTTTCTTTCATTGCTTAAATGCTTATCATTTTCTACTTAAAGTAGCCTGATGGTTTATCTGTCCTATAAAAATTTTCTCACACTTTACTTTTCACATTTTTCAACTTATTTTTATTGTACTTCTGCAGTTACAGTGACCAAGTCCCCCTTAAAAGGAGTTGAAGTGCTTTGCTAAATTAATTCAGAGCTTCCCTTGCTTAAAATGGATGCCCTTTTCTTTATATTGGACACTGCTCTAACAGCAGATAACCTTCAAGTCAGGTCATATTCATGACATATTAATCTCATGTTTATGTCAAATGTTCAAAGAAAGCTAAAACCTTGTGATAAACACTGAACACATCTTGTTAGGCATACAATTTAAAGCTGGAGGTGACTAACCTCTGAGGATCTAATACCTGCAAAGTTTTGTTTATTTTTCAGATAATGTTTAATATGGGGTAGGTGGATTAACTTGGATTTTTTTTTTTTCCTATATTGTGACACATTCCCCATGAGAGAGTGTTTGGGTATAAAAAGATTTATTTTCTTGAAATGACATCCTTCAGAATCCTTTGCTCAATGGAAGGATATGGAGTCTTGCTGGCTTAAACATGAAGAGATATAAAACGTCCTTCATGACTTTCTCCACGTCTTATATTCTGCCACACACCACAGTGAAAAATAAATATATCTTCAGAAAATAATAGTATTGTTATGAAGTTACTGTGCCTTAATTTTCTGATCATTTAAGTTACTGCTGTATTCAGCAGAAGGATAAGCGGTTTAATAATCCGACAGTAATTTTTTTTCTGGTCAGTGAAGGAATTAGCCAACTACAAATTTTATAGCAACAAGATGAAAATGCATATACTGCACTGGTTTCCTGACAGCACTGTTAACACTGAGTTATATTTCTAAATAATACCGAAGATCTGTGGCAGAGTTGCATAGAAGTAAGCGTGGGAATGAAATATCTGGTACTGTGCTTAGATAGCAAATGATTTCAATTTTGTTAAAAAGATTTAAATGCACTAACGGTTAGACTCCATATGCACAAAGAGAGTCTTTAAGGCGACAGATATTGTTTTTAGATTCTTAATAATTAATAGAATATACAACTCCAAGTCTTCTCAGGGAAGATAGCTAGATTTGTTCCAAATCCTAAAACTTACTGTGTTTTTTCATCCTAACACAATATTCCTTATTAATAAATCTTAGGGAACAGTAAATCATTACTGTGTTAGGCAAAAAAAAAAAAAAAAAAAAAAAAAGAGCAAATAAACAAAACAAAAATAGACCTTGCAATAAAGACCTCAATGGTGTTTGAAACCCCTCCTGCACTCCACAATACAAAATACACGTGAGATGGAGGCTGGGAAGGCGGAGCGGTATACGAATTAGCAAAAAAAATTAAAAAATAAAAATAAAAGTAAACGTGCTCTGGGTTTTCTTTCTGGAAAATTCTCTCAAGACGTGACTTTTTGTACTTTACGTCTCTTCCATTCACCAACGAGAGTGGTACGGTCCCTGCATGAGCTGCTTCTCTTCCACTAGAGGCTGCTCGGCAATAAATTCGTGTGAAATAATAGCCTGCGCTCATTCTAGTTAGCAGTTAATAACTGGTTAACAGACATTTCCCTCCAATGGCTGTTTTCATCGCCCCAGAGCAGTGTCTTTCGCCCCGTCCCATCCGTCCCGTCTTCAGCAAAGCCCCAACCTCCCCCTCCCACCCCCAAGTCCCCAGGAGCCCCGCACCGCGGTCCGCCCGCCGAGCCTCCGCCGAGGCGACAGAGGCTCAGTCGACGGGGAAGAAGCACTTTGCGAAGGAGCGATGCCGCCGCTCTCCGGAAGGCGAGCGTAGACGGAGCGCGGCCCGGCGCGCACGGAGTTAAAGGCGCCGCGGCGCGGAGAGGGGAGCCGGCGCGAGCCCGCGAGGCCCCCGCCCCTCGCCCGTCCCCGCGCCACGCGCCCCACGCCGCGGGCTGACGCCGGACCCGCCGCAGGAAGCGGAAGGCGGGCGGCCGAGCGGCCAGGCACTGCCCCGCGCCGCGATCCGGGTGTGCACGCGCAGCCCGCCGGAGCCCAGCCCGGCGCCCAGCCCCGCCACCGCGCCGCCGGCTCCCCGCTCCGCGCTCCGGGTCCCCAGAGCCGGTCCGCGCCGGCGAGCAGCAGCATGTTCGCGGCGCCGCGCCCCGGGCGCTGAGACCGAGCCCGCGAGACAGTGGCATTCCTTTCTTTTAGGGCTTTTTGGCTGTTGGCTACACGGATGTGACGACCCCCACCCCCTTTTTTTTTTTTTTTTTTTTTTTGGAACGATGGGGATCTTTTTGGCGTATGTTGGATTTGTTTTCTTTTCTGTTTTATATGTACAGCAAGGGCTTTCTTCTCAAGGTAAGTCTGTGCTCACTGGCACATATACATTTGCTTGCGCCGTGAGTGTGTGTTTTTGTGTCTTCTCTGTGTTCAAAGAATGGCCAGGCAGATGTGGTGAGGTTCTCAGCAAGTAACAGAGGAATAGTGTTCTGTTTGGCATTTTTCTTTAAAGTTTATTAAATAGTAGCCCTGCTAGATTTGAGAGCAGATCTAGTTGGTGCCCGACAACGAGGTGGGTTCCTTGGTGAGCACAAACACAGGGTTATAAGTGTGTGTGTGTGTGTCCCTTCTATCTGTGTGCTTGCAAAGGGTGACCACTCGTGCATACATAATCATCGCAAACAGAGCTGGGGATTGGGGACTGTCCATGGCCAGCTCTCCTCCTCGATGTAGGCAGTATGAGCTTCGAGTTTCCTTTTTCTGGGTCCGTGTGACTTCGTTTGCCTGTGTGTTTATCAAAGGACAGACTCCCCTGAGGACCCATAAAAAGGCACGGCTTGCATTACAAGCAGCAGCAGCAGTAGCCTGCTAAATCCAGTTGTTAGGACTTCGCAGGCTGCAGTGATCATTTCAGCACCATGAACAAATCACACCTCTGCTGTCAGAGGACTGCATCGCTTCTGCAAACAGAAATGCCACACTCTTCCTTCCAGCTTGAACGGAAGAGTCCTTTTCAGATCAGAATGTCTTCTTAACATCTTCCATTTCCTCTGAGTATAAATACAGTTCAGTCTCAATAGAGATCATGTTGGGATTTTATTAAAAATTTTTTTGGAAAGAGACACTGATGGTGCCTCGCATTGAAAAGTGGGGGCAAAGTGCATCCACCCTGAATCGGCCCTGCAGCCCCCTCAGCCCTCCTCCCCATGAGTTCGCATTGTAGCCGTGCACTTCCTTCAGCCACAGATCTCTCCAAGACTTTTAGGGAATCATCAGCTCTTTGCAAAATATTTCTTAGACAAGATAAGAACAACCATCCAAAGCATTCCATGTTGGAGAAGTGCCTTTGGGAGAGAGGAAACATATTTTTGTGAGTTTCACCATGACTCCATGAATCTTGCAAACTAGCAGTGTCAAGATTGGTAATGAAAAGGCTGGGAAAAAATGTCTCTAGTGACTTAAGAAAAGTCTTTAATCTGAACCAAGCCCAGGTGTGTGATTCTTACATCCCACGATGTATGACAGTTTACAATACAGTTGCTTGATGGGAACAAATATGAAGGTTAATTTGGAAAGAAATACCCACAGCTTAGAAAGTGTGCAACTTGTTTCACTGCTGTAGCCTTTGAATCACAATTGCTAATCAGTGTCATGATATATCAGGAATGTAAATTTTGACAGATAATCATGATCCCTTCTCTATTAACATGAAATGTCCAGATTGTTTAGAAACTTGGAGGCAGGAGGCTCTGCTCTTGTATCAGGTTGACAGATTTGTGTAAAATATACTTCACTGAAACCCTCAGTAAGTTTCGGGGAATACTGCAGTCTGACAAAAGGTATTTGTATCTAACTGTGGGCATCTTGGCTAACA
Organism: Balaenoptera musculus; assembly: GCF_009873245.2. Taxonomy (NCBI): domain Eukaryota; kingdom Metazoa; phylum Chordata; class Mammalia; order Artiodactyla; family Balaenopteridae; genus Balaenoptera; species Balaenoptera musculus. Next base: position 101,814,404 of record NC_045793.1, on the reverse strand, counting down.
GAGGGGAGTTATTGGCAAGCTTGTTAACCTTTCCATTATCTGGACTTGATCAAAAACAAAATGATTTAGGCACGATACCAAAAATAAGACAAGAAAGAGGCAAAGGAAAGGGGGTTGGGGAGCCTCTGGGATGTCACAGAGGGGTTTTTGTTGCGGTTTTTATTTATTTATTTTTAAGTCGAAGGAAAATGTAGTGAGCTCTCAAGAGACGCTGTCAAGAGTGGTGTGTATATTCCAAAAGGGTGCGTTTCTGTTTTGCAGCAAAATTTACCGAGTTTCCGCGGAACGTGACTGCAACCGAGGGGCAGAATGTGGAGATGTCCTGTGCTTTCCAGAGCGGCTCCGCCTCGGTGTACCTGGAGATCCAGTGGTGGTTCCTGCGGGGGCCGGAGGACCTGGACCCCGGGGCCGAAGTGGCCGGGGCACAGGTAGCGGAGTCCCGTCGCCTTCGCGTCCGTCCCACCCACTGACTTAGACCTCTGAGTGTCCAGTCGGGGTCGGGCCCAAAATGATGCCTGGGCGCTCATGGGGCGCCCCCTGGCTCTCTCTGCAAGGAGGACGCCCAGGGATGCCAGGGGGTGAGCCGCGTGGCCTGGCGACACCACGTTAAAACCAAGGGAAGGCATGTTGTCCAGTCTTACCCGGTTAAAGACTGGGAGTAGCCTCCTCCTTTTCGTACGGGTCATTGTGAGCTGTCCGTGATGGCACTGCTGTGTTGATACCTCCCCGGACACTCAGTGTCCCCTTCGGGACGGTGGTGTGAGGACAGGAATTATGTCGGTGTTTCCATCACCCCCGCCCTCCACCCCCGTCGGTTTCTCTCACCTCCGCCGTCATCAGAGGGGGGAGGGGAAGTGGAGGGGGGGAGGGGAAGTGGAGGGGGAGAGAGGGAGGTGGGGGGAGACAGAGGACGGGGAGAGAGGGAGGAAAGGGTGACAGGGGAGAAGGGGATGGGGACTGACGTAGGGGCGACCCAAGTGGAGAGGGGGCGGGGAGGGGAGGAGAACAGAGCAGGAGCGGAGGGGCGGGGAAAGCAGGGTCTGAACGGAGGTGCACACAGTTCTGCAGAAGAGGCGGCGGCCGTGCGGGGGCGAGAGGAAGCCTGTAGAAGGGACCGCAGGAAGGGGACGCGGGCCGGGGACGACGCAGAGTCCCGTCCCGCAGACTGGCGCGCCCCGGGGGCCTGACCCGAACGCAGCCCCCCGAGTTCCCGGGTGCCCCCGATTCCCCACCCTCCGGAATCCCAGCCTCCGCGGTCCACCCCCCGCCCCCGGAATCCCCAGTCTCCGGAGTCCCTAATTCTCCCGCTCCCCGAGCCCTGCCCCCCAGTCCCCACCCTCCGGAGCCCCTAATCGCCGCTCCCGAGTCCCCGAGCCCGGCCCCCGGGCGGCGCGGGGCAGCGCCCCCCCGCTAGGTTTGCACGGCCGAGGGCTCAGGCCGGGGCCCGTCTAAGCGTCCGTTTCCATCCCCCGTCCTCCCCCCACCGCAGGCGGAGCTGCTGCCATACCGGGACCCGGACGGCGACGGGACCAAGATCAGCGTGAGTGTCACCGCGACGGCTGCCCTCGGGCCCGCGGGCACCAGTTAGGGAATTTCAGGTTTTCAAAAGCCTATTAACTTACTGCCCCTGAAACAGGCAACTTGCATACGCAGGACGAGAGCCCGCTGTGTCGTGTCTTACCTCACTGGATACATACACACTGAAGCAGAGTTCATACAATAAAATTATTTATCTTAATGACGTAGATATTTGAACAATTACTAGGGAGTCATTTTGCCACCCAGAGAAGTGGGTGAGACTTTATTCTTGCTCTTATTAACAGTTACGTAACTGTTAAAGGGCTGCGATGCTAATAATATCCGTTCAAAATTATACCGGTAATTATCCTTCAATAGCAAGTAAAACACTAACGGTACGAAAATCTTCCCAGGCTGAAAAAAATTAGAGCATCCAACAGAGTGTTGAAGTTGTAATGAAAGCATCTCAACTTCCACGTCATTCATAATGCATGCAACGTATTTCTAATGCCAATGTTCAAAATCATATAAATGTAAATATAAAACCAAAAGCCAATATAAATATAAAAACATTATTGGAGGAGGTTAACCTGTTGATAATACAGAGTTGTATTTCTACTCTACTGGTTATTACTTTTCATAATTGTGAGTGAAATTAGAAAAAAATCTTTTTTTTACTACACCTCAGATGAAGCCATCTAGAATCATACTGTACAACTGCTCAGCTTGTTGACAATTAGTAAGCAAGTTACCATTACTAGAAATAATATATGTCTAAAGGATCTAAAAATCCAATGACCCACATTTTAAAAAGAAATTTATTCTGAGGCTCTTACAACTAAAAGTGTAAAAATGTATTGTACTAATAAAATCAGATTCTCTAATCTAAATGTATAATCTCAACATGGAAGAAAATATCAAACAAAAATAAGATACAAACCAGAAACTCCAGTTTCTATTCATAAACTCATGGACTTTTTGGAACGTTTCAATTCAGTTATTCTTATATCACAGAAACTGTTGCTTTCTGACAGTGCTAGAAAAGCTTTATTGGTAAGATCCATTATTAACGATGTTTTTCTTAAATATTTCATTTTTCATATACACATACAATTAGATAGATTGTTTATTTCCTATTCATCTTTCATCCTTCACCCATACGCCAACCCTCCAAAGACCAGTGGTGGAGCAGCCTCACCCATCTTGAGCTAGGGAAGCATGCAATCAGGTGCGTAACCATGCACACAACTGCTAACAGTATTATCTATGCCCAGAGTTCATATAATCTAGTAAACTGGAAAGAGTTCTAGACACAAACTGAGGTAGAAAGCAGTGTGTTCCCAGTTTATCCGCTGTGTGACCTTGAACATATGTCCTAAACCAGCAGTTAATTTGAATTCTCAGGAGACCTTTCACAAAATACTGATATGAGCTTTGCCCCCCAGAGATGCACACAGTGTTTCTGCATTAATCCAAATGAGAGCATTTTCTAAACCTCCTCATGATTCTAGTGGGCAGTCAGTGTTGCAAATCACTGACCCAAACCCCCTAAGCCTCAGTTTACTATACTGTAAAGTGGGATAATAATAATATAAGCACTCTGACTACCCCAAACTTTATCAGGAGACCCAGCTGAAAATATATTTGAAACTATCGATTCCCTTATTTTTACAGTATTAGTAGTAGTCATATGTAATTTTTCATACACATAAATGCATACTTACGGTTCAGATGTTGGAAACTATTTGTATATACAACTCTATATGTAAAAGCCAGGTGAACACGTCCCAAATTTTCTTAATTACTTATGGCTATTTGAAAGTGTGAGGGCCAGTAGAGAAATAACTTTATGCCTCCCTCACTTCTTTTATCTTTTGAGATTATCCAAATCCTTAAATCTTGAATGTCTTATGAAGTCCATCATTCTGTCAATCGTGGATTATATATGATGTATATCAAATCTAGTTGTTCTGATAAAGATGCTTATAGATATATATATCTATTACATATTATAGAATTTTATATATTATACATAACCTTATATATAATCTTGCTGTTAATCTGGCATATAAATTATTGGTAGAAACGAGAGTCAATTTCTATTTTGAAAATCAAAGCAGTGTTTAACTGATGGCATCTCAAGTTCCAGTAGCACACAGACCCTATGGTAGCAGGGGGTATGTACTCGGAGCCATAGGATTTCAGGTGACATTAATCTGCTCCCTAAATCATGCCACCCCATGACTATAGGTCAGACTGCACCAACAATTTGAGGAAAACACATTACTGTCCAAGTCTATTTTGTCAGCCCCTTTAGTAATCATCCCAAAGTGGGGATAAAAGCACATTCTCACTTCAACTCAGTCGTGACCAACAACATGTCTTTGTGATCTCTCAAGAGCGGTCGCCAGCAGTGAAGAAGTGAGAGAGGCTGTGTAAACTACACACTCAGCCTCATTAGGGCGTGCTTCATTCAGCTGAGCTCACCAGGCAGAGGCCAGTCCCATGATGGGAACGTGGCAGAGCTGGTCCCACAGCCTGGGAAATGGGAACCACGTGGCTAATGGAATCTGGCCCAGCTGGATTGAACTAAAGTCTCCATGATCTTGTGAATCCAGGTGTTAGTAGAATAGGATAAATAAGATCTTCCGATTTGGCTGCTGAGAAAATAAAATGCTTTCAGCCTATGGCTGTGAGGCCAATGAGACCCTTTAATTTCCCAGCGTTAGCAAGCTCGGGACAAGGTACTGGAACGCAGTCTCTTGATGTAGCACTTTATTTTTTTACTTGGAATTTTTCAGACAGTGAAAGTCCAAGGCAATGACATCTCTCACAAGCTTCAGATTTCCAAAGTGAGGAAAAAGGATGAAGGCGTATATGAATGCAGGGTGACCGACGCCAATTACGGAGAGCTTCAGGAGCACAAAGCCCAGGCCTACCTAAGAGTCAACGCCAACAGCCATGCTCGGAGGATGCAGGCCTTCGAGGCCTCGCCCATGTGGCTGCAGGATGCGAAGCCTCGCAGGAACGTCTCAGCGGCCGATCCCGGCAGCACGCACGGCTCTGCCAGCCAGCGAGTGCTCTCCACTTCCAGCCCTCAAGCGGTAGCCAAAATCCCCAAACAAAGTCCACAATCAGGTATGGAAACCCATTTTACCCCTCACAAACCCTCCACAGGAAGATGGTCAGAGTAGACAGACTTATGTGTGACGGTTTTAAAATTGGAGACCTAGTTCAGCTGAAATGAGGATGAGCTATGAGAGCCAGGGAGGCTGGCCTTCCCAGAGGATGTGAATTGCCCATTAGGCGTTGGCAGTGCCTCACGTCCAGGGGATCTGAGAGCTGGACTTCTTTTCCTTCTGTGTTTCCACATTATAAGCACAATAAATCATGTAATGTTTGGTTGCATTATAAATGCATGTTTATTTTCTCTACGGATTTATGTATCGATAACGGCCCAGATTAAGAGACTTTCACTTAATCAGCATGTAAATGAAAGAGACACACCGCATTTTCAGGGACCCGTAGCCTTAAGCAGGACCAGTCTCCAAGGGCTTCTGATTTTGAAGGAGAAACTTCAGCCTCTTGTGATGAAAGTGATGATGATAATGGGAGGAAATGAGGGGGGTGGGGGTGAAGGGCAGAAAGTGGTGCAGAGATAAGGCAGCTCCTATCAGTGTGGCTCCGATGCCAATTTAGAAGCTTAGTCAAGCTTAGTCACACATTTCCTAAGTCAGCTGTGCAAGTTAAAGCTGCTCTGAATAGCATTAATTTATGCGCTCATTCAGCCAATGGAAACTCATTGAAGTTTTAACCTGGGGATAGGCAGTACCTTACACCACCCCAGACTGTTCTGTATTTCGCTCACACACTTGACGTAATATGATAGGATGAAGGGAGCATAAAATCTTTAATTTCTCGTTTTTAAGTTTTTCCCTTTATAGTTTATCGTTGAAGAATTATTGATACTACTGTTGATAATAGAAAATTCTATTGCTACCATTCAAATTCTTTTTAGCCATTACATTTAAAAAATCTCATCATTTTATCAGGATGATATTTATATATATATATATATATATAAATATATATTTAAATCTTTATATATTTACATTTATATGGAGAAATATGTATATGTATATATATCTTTAAATCCTTATTTGTAAACAACCCTTTTAAAATAATGTGTGCCGCCCTAGGTTCCTCCTTAGGCTTCATGTGCTAATGGAGATGATTTGTCCTGAGCTTAACTCAGGGTCTCTGTGAGTTTGTCCTGCCTTTAAATGTAGGTGAGCAGCTCTCCCACCTTGCCTTGGTCATGGCAACTTATGTCAGTCTGATGACTAGACAGCTTAGCCTCTCTGAAGCCAAATTTTTGTGACTTTGCCTTATTTTCCTCTTTATCATCTCTTTTATATCCCAAAGTAAAGAAAAAAACCATAGCTAGAATATGTGTGTATATATATTCACACACACATATATATATATATACACACACACACACACACACCTAATGGTTATAATTTTTGTAGCCATTATTTGATAAAGATTTTATATCTTTGGAGACATTGCCCTCCTCCCTTTCATACCATCAAAAGAAGAAGCTAGACACTATATGCAAAATTACAGAGTACCCTCAGCCGACAGTTTACAACCTAATTGGTGAGGACTCCAAATCATGGAATTGAAATTATTAGCCTACATAGACTATTCCAAGCCAGAAATCATAAATCCATTCTGTGGACTCAGACAGACAGATTACCTATCCCAAGTGAAGGATTCCAAGCGTAGAATGAAATGTTCTATTTCTAAACTCTTTACGTTTTGGATTGAATAACCTACTCTAAGAAGATCTATTTTACTTTAGTCTCTTTCTTAGTATTGTGACTGGCGCTAAGTGGTAGACTCTACACATCTTCTAACAATTTTCAAGTAAAAATCACTGCTCATTTTCCACCCCATCACCAGCCTCACTCATTGCTTGTCCTAGAGGAAGAGTGAAAGGAGACAGGGGGTGCTGACTCATGGAAGCCCATAGCCATTCAAAGTCATTTCCACTAAACATTATCTGCTATAGCAAAGATGAATCGGAAATACATCAACATTTTTCACTTCTGTTTTTTTCTACCGGTGAATACTGGAAAATATTTTATATACATTTAACATTTTCTAGCTTCTAGTGCAGAAGCTAGGGTGGCTCAGCCACCCATTTTATTCATGTGTAAGTTTCTGTGCTTGCACAATTATTGCATAAAATGCCATATTTGGGATGGATATTTATGTAAGATTATATTTCCTGTAACACCCACGTCCTGATTTATAATTTCACTTTACAATTTTTCAGGTTATATTCAAATAAAGCTGATTTCAATACCCACGCTTCATTTATTCACTCATTTATTCACCCTCCATCCTTTCAAGAGCTTATATGCCAGGCACAATGACACAAAAATGGAAGACATACTTCCAGTCTTCAAAGGGTTTATATTTTTTTCTATTTTCATTTGTGAGAAAACAAAGTATTTGTAAATTCCATTAACCATGCATCTTTCTTTTCTTATTCTGTTAAAGGCAAGACATGATGAAGACACAAAAATTAAAATCTTGCCTTTACAGACCAAAAGTTATACTAGCCTTTTGTTATTTTCACTTCATACAGGGAAGGCATGTGTCAGCCGTGGTATATATGACACTGTAATACAACCTGTTACCAAAGGCTGGTCTGTCAGCCTTTTAGTTTCATCATAGTTTTTGACTTAGTTGACTGGACTATTTAGATTGAATACTCAACCCTTAATTCATACTTTTTTCTGTCAGAGAATTTCTGTGTCTCTATGAAGGAAAAGTATTAGCTGAAAATAACTCTGTAGGTATACACATATATGATGTTCAAATTGTCATAGAATTACCCAGTTTTCCTAAAGCATAAATTTACATGAAAAAAAGATGGAAAAATAGTCTATTACCATCTACGTATCACAAGATAAAGAAAAGATTTAACTATCATTCAATATAGCTACTTTTCCCAGATATTTTTCCAAAAGCTAGTGAGCATGTGACTATCCCATTGGGCTGTATCTTTATGATATCTCTTTATAAATTCTTTTAATTCTACCTCCAGTTGATAATCCACAGTTAGAACCAAAACAATGAAGAAAAATGATAAAGCAAACAGGTCGAACTTGGCTTTTGCCATCCCTTCGTTGCTTCTTTTCTCCAGCTCTTTGTCTGTACCCATAACTGACACTGAAGAGTGTCCTGTAGGTGCTCTGAGGGTAACAATTCCTGATTCTAGCATGAAGTGGTTTAGTTCCACCTGCACAGAGAACAGATCCCCAAATACCTCAATAAACTACACCGTTCTCTACGTGTTTCTTCCTGTCTCATGGAGAACATCTACTCCTTACAGAAGCCAAACATCCCCTCCATTCACCACCACCCCACTGCCCTTCCCTTGTTCCCCCATCTACGTTCCCTTCTATGGGTCCTCTCCCCCAACCCCGGCCAACAGGCCAACAAAACTGTGACTACAGCCCAGCCCCGCCCCCGGAAGTTCACACCTCCCCCCTCCCTCCGCACCCCTGGACCTCGCGTCTCCCCTTCCCGTGTCCCGAGTCCTGGGGGGCGGCGGGGGGGGGGGGAGCTCTCCAGTCGCTGGTCTCCTAAAATCCCCTCTGGCCCCTGCTTGTTGGCCGTTAGTGTTCCCCTCTCTTTGTGGGCTTCTCCTCCTAAATTCCTCTCTTAAATGTAGCTCTTTTCCCGTTCTCAACGCCCTGATCTCATCCGTTTCTGTGGTTTCGACTGCTGACGTTTCCTTAGAAAACTTATCAGTTGATATTCCGATGCTGATTTCCCTCTCGATGCTGATTTCCCTCTGGAGAGCCGGACAAGAGCACCCCGCTGTCCCCGTCGTGCTCCCCATGTCTGTCCCACGAGCACAGTGCAGTGCAGAGCAGAGCCCCTGCATGTTGTTGACACCAGCCATTGACACGTGGTGCCTCTTGTTCCCCCCAACCCCGAGCCTGGGCTGGCCTGTGACCACTGTGACAGTGAGATGGGAAGGAGACACGTTGCTGACTGAAGCCAGCCTTTGACCTCAGCCCCAGCTGACTGCCCCCCAACAGACTCCTGAGAGATAATAATAAATTGTTGTTTTAAGGCACTAGGTTTTAGGGTGGCTTGTTTCACAGCAATAAATATTCAGGTCAGGCCCCTAAACTCAAATACTCAAAATCAAATTTACTATCTTAGCTTTCTCACCAAAAAAGAAATGTTCTTCCTCCTATTGTCTTAGAATTGCCTGTTTCCTCATTCAGGTCCCCACAGCAGTTTGTTTACACTGACTTTGAAGCCCTCTTGTATCTTATAGTAATTTTTCCCTGGGGCTTTTCTCCTTTTAATGCTGGAAGTCCCACTTTCTGGGAAGCCTGACCCTCAGGCAAAACAGGGTAGGTGATCGCCCTAAAGATAAGTTCTTGGCTACAAAGATCACCACTTCCTTTTGCATTCCTCTAAGTGCCTAGAACACGTAGAGCTCACGTGTGGCAAGAAAAGGAAAAGAGAGAGGGCCAGTATGTCTCTGCTTTTATCTTCTTTTTCTTATAATTATATTTGCATAAATAGATAATATTGCCACTATTGCAAAAATGATCAAGACTCCTAAACAGTGTTTCTCGAAGTGCAGATGTCCTGTGCCAGACTTACCAGAGAGCTTGTTAAAAATTCATATCCCAGGACAAATTTCTGAGTCTAGAAGCAGAAATATGCATTTTTATGTGCAGTAAATTATGAGAATCATTATCTCTAATGAGTTCTTATGGCTGAGAGAAAAATTTTTTTTATTATTTACTATGAGATGTGTGTGCATGTGTGTGATGCTACAAAATACACTTTTAGAAACTGGTCTTTTGCTATTATTTTTTCCAGTAATGTGATGGACTTTTGTGAAACTTTTCTTCACTCCTGTGATCAACAGCTGGCACTTATAAGAAAATTGGCCATGGTTAAGGTGTAGTTATGTTTCCACGTGTAGTCGCTCAGCAGGAATACTGACTCTCTGAACTCAGAAATATGATGATTGTGTTTTCAACATGATGTGAACCTGAGCATTCAGAGGCAGCTGCTGCTACAGCTGCTAGAAACCAAGGGCTCCGGAAGCTCCTCTGTGGCTGGCTGACAAACATGGCAGCTTTCCAAAAGTGGCCAAAGTTAGCAAGAAAGATCTTACAGCAGATTTCAGAGCTGGTGAGGGGAGGGAGATAAGGGGCTGAGTGTCTTGCAGGAAATTATTTTCCTGATTTAAAATATGAGGAAATGGTGCACGGCATCCAGGTGGAGAGCCACTTGTATAATCCAGACCTCAGTGTTGATTTTGGTTTAAATGATCCAACTTGGCTGTTTACACAGGCTAAATTAATTTGATCATTGTAATTCTATCAGTTAAATGGCTGCTATGTAAATCAAGCATCTATGAATAAGGTGAAAAATAGATTTGAGGCAATGCTTTGGATAATACAGGCTAAGGAATCTGCTAGAGCTATGTTTGAACCGGAATTATGTAGATTAGGAGTCTATACTTGCTAAATTCTCCTGCAAGCTGTATTTAACTCATTGAAATTCAGTAACTGGCTGGGTCTGTAAAACCAAGGCTCCGCTGTGTGCCAGAGGGGTTTTTCAATGCGTGGCCACCTTAGGGTTCCTTCAGGTTCGTTTGTGATTACTAGGAGCTCTGTGACAGAGGAGCCATGAAGCAGAATTTGCCAATGTTTTAAGGTCTTGTCTCGAATGACTTCGTGATCCTTGAGATTTCAGGAAGCTTCCAGAGGAGCAGTTTTCTGGGTAGATGACCATCGGGTTGAGAAGTTGCTGGAAAGACCTCACTCTGTTGGTTAACATTAACAAGAGTCCTCCAAGAGAAAAGAAAGGCAAAGGCTCCTTCTCCCAAGGAACACTGCTGCCACCTATAGGCTGACACAGGTGCATTCATTTCAGCTGCCAAGGAGCAGAAATCCACTGGAAGATGCTCCTTTGACCTTCAGGGGCCTCTCACCAGTAGAGGGGGTGGGCACAATGGTTAAGGAGAGAGACTGTTCACACCTCATGGCCGTCACACAGAGCTGCGTGTACTTCCAAGTCCTCATTTATTAAATGGAAACTGTCGTATGATTCTCACAGAGTTTTGAGGATTAAATGAAATTACATACATAGAGAGCATGACACTGATCAACTCTCGATAAGTGACAACTAGTTGCTCTATTAATACGACTATTATTGCATGTGCTTATATACTATTTTTATTAGCAGCAGCAATGAAATGATGAGAGTAAATGGTCCTCACCACCTGGCTCTACTGTGGCGAATATTTTCCTGGTTGGCTATGTGTAGGTGACTGAGTTAAAGAAAGGAGACTGGGTCTTCATTCCTGACTTATGTTTTATTGTTCATAATTTCAGAGCTTCCTTTTTTCCTTCTATCACAATGTTAATTGATGATAAATTGTCCCCTACATAACATAACTACATACCATACTAGCCACCAGCTGTCTTGCCTAAGGCTGTAACTAGATGGTTAACTTTATTGGTTAAAAAATAATAAAATTCCAAAGGATTTTTAGGACTCTGAACTGTGTGACCTGAATAAAGAATGGGTCTTAGGAAGCTGAAGTTATACACACTGGCTGCTACCGTAATTAAATTCAAGCTTTCCAAAAAGACCCTTGGAATTTCTTAAATCAGAAAATAGTTATAGATAATATAACTGAAGATATAAACATGTGAGAATATAAACATGTGAGAATATTATTAAAAGCTTTAAAAAGAGAGAAAAACAAAATGGATTTAGAACCTTATACTAAGAATGGCATAGTTTGTGGTAGTAGATAGATACAGATTTGACTCCTAGATTCACTCTCTACCAGCTCGTTTGTTGAGTGAGCTGCACACAGAATCTCTTGGAGCCTCAGAGTCTTTATATGTAAAACTGAGGCAGTGACACATGTGCCCCAAGGGTCATGTTAGCATTAAGTGACATGATGTATTTTAAATGTCCAGCAGAGTAAACCTGGCACGTGAGTGAGCTTGGCCCTTATTAGTTCTCTTCTGCTTTACCTACCAGATATTAAAGTATATTATCAAATAACCATGAGTTAAGAGGGCCATAAAGGAACAGAAATATGAATAGAGATGAAAGAAAATAAGAAGTGTGGAAGCTCTAAAATTGGTAAGATAAAATAATATCTGATGAATTAAAAATGTAATAACTAAGGGAGGATTTATTCAATTAATAAATAACAAATAGAAAGATATTATTACAATTAACAATACATATCCAAATGAACGTTGATTAATTAAAGAGCTGACCAGTAAAGAAATATTCGACATAGGAAGATCAGCATGAAATCAGAGGTCTGAGACTTTGAAGATTTAAAGTTACAAAATATACAAGTGAAAATAACATTTTACTATAAATAATTTAAAACATTTGTTTGATTAAATCAAGTGTAACTAATAAGTGATATAACAGACAAGGAAATATTTGTGTCTAATATTCAGGAAAAGAAGGGAAAATGTCCATTTTACAGATGCAGTGATTATATGATCCACTCCAGATGACTTAGAGATATCAGATGTGATCAAATAATATTGATAAAATCAAAGTAAAGATAAAATTAAATCAATTCTCCATATGACAGCAATAACCAAAGAGAAAATATTTGTGGCATAATATATAATCCTCAATAGTAGCAACAAGAAAAAGGTATGAAATATCTTATTTTTTAAGGCAGTAGCAAATAAGTAGTATAAAGATGAAAACCATTAGAACACTTTGTTAAGAGTTTAGGTTTGAATAAATGAGTAAATATGGTGTTTTTGGATGAACAAGCTCACCATTATAAATACGTCAGGTTTTTCAAAAGTATTTGTAGACTTACTGCAGTCCCAGTCAAATCCCTAGTCATTTAAAAAAATTTGACACGTATAATCTTGGCAAAGATTTTAAAAATCAACATGTGTCAAGCTTACAGTGACTCAGGCATTCTGCTGTATCATTACTTGCAAGGTGAATGGTACTTCCCTTCTGGAGGAAAACGGGCAGGAAAGATAAGTCACAGGATTTGAGATTGTCCCTGAGATGATACTCCTGGGAGGAAATTCCAAGGAGCTCAGCAGAGAGGCAGACCCAGACCCAAGAACAGGGATGCGTGTCACAGAGGTCTGCCCACAGCTGGAAATACTCAAAGGGCCAAGAGTAGTAGGGAAGTGTCACAGTGAACGTGACAAAACCATACAATGAGTATTAAGCACCTTCTAGAATCATGTTTTCCAAAATGTTTAATGAAATTAGAAAACAACCAATATATAATATAATGTGAAAAAATATAGGATACAAAAAATATAGGATACAAAACTTTAAAGTGAAAAAATAAAGAATACTAAATTTTAAATCGATCTCAGGTTTGTGCATATAAAAATGACAAGAAATATATGAAAATGTCCATCAAAAGTCAAGATATCTTACTATTTTTAATTATTTGATTATTGTGTTTGTATTGATAACATCTGTACATTGATAATTTATTACTTTTGTTATAAGAAAAAAATAATATTATTTTAAATTTCCCAAATTTAAAAATAGGCCAATGACAGACAGCTCCTGAGAGAGAAAACAAACTAACAAACAAAATATATTCAACAAATAAACAAAGAAAGGCAAAGTAAAATCAAGGTGTTGTGTGATTGTGAAGCTCATGACAAAAATATACATACATGCATGTACACGTGTTCATATGAAAATTGAAAGCACTACTATGAAAATGATGTCCTCAGAAATTGCTAGTAGCATTGAAATTAAGAACGTTATATCTTATTTCCTGGGAGCTGGGTGGAGAATCTGACCATCAAATTATTCTTTTTGTTTTTCTAAACGTAATGGGTGTGAGCTTGGTAAATATATTGATAAAATAAATCAAGCACATAATAACGTTCATAAACAAAATGTCATGCAATCATTTCCCTCTCCATTGTGTGACTCACTGAGCCCCCAGTTTGGAGGGAGATCAAAGTGGTGAGCAGTGGTGCCGTCATTGGCAGATGACGACAGCACCATCATTTATAAATCAATACACTGCGAGATTTATAAATGATTATTATGTTTGATTTCATATGACTGCTTCGAAAAAGCCTGAGAGAGCATTTCTTCATGAATTCAGAATCCTATCTGCATAGAAATATAGGTTACACTCTCAATGCTTGAATTAAAGCAAATTGTAAAAGCTAGGAGCACCTCTTATCAGCTTCCTTAGGACACTGTCCCCACTAAGTGCTCTGGGTCACAGCCCCTCAGCAAAGCCATCCCACATTGGCACCACTTGTCCTCATAGTTATTCTTGAGTTGAATGTGCTTCTTTAAGCCCTCAGACAAACTCGATACTTCAACAACAGTGTCAGTGCAACAAGGCTACACATGTGTGCAATCCCTAATATGGATTTGTGATCATTCCAACAAGGTGTGGATGAATATCTACCTTCCCATTATGAATAAAGAGTTTGATCCTTAATAATGAAAACATACCCACAGAAGGCATATTTAAACTGTGAGTAAATAGTTTCAAGCACTTTAGCAGCATTTATTTATACACCCGTAAATGGAGTGCCATTAGTGAATCATTCTTATTTATGCGTTAAAGCAGTGATTAAATATATGTAGCATTAAACTTAATTCTTGGAAAACATTTTGTGTTTCCATGAATTTACATTGTTCTCCCATTTTGGCAAAACCACTCATATTTCCATATATTTCTAATAGGCAGAATTGAGAAAATTTAGCGTTTTCAGGAATGAAGACTCTCCAGCTGAGATTATGATGCGAATCAGTTCGTAGCGTCAGACAGAACTGGTTCTGAGTCTCAGTGGCTGCCGTGTACTCACCGAGCAAACTTAGTGTGTTATATAATCCCTCTCGGTTTCACTTCCTTAATCAGCAAAACGATCATATAGCAGCCTCCCGGGACCATGGTCAGAGGTAAAGAAATATTAGCTGCTGCTGTCGTAATCATCACCCTGTCTGCACCAAGATCAGTTCCTACTTGAATGAGTCAATTACAGTGAAAATGTGCTGTTTCGAGAGATGCACTGTGGCCTTAGCAGGCAGGAAGCAGCATCATTTTTTTGCCCATTCTTGAGTCACTGTGGAAGGTAGGAACCCTGAGAGCCTGCAGGGATTAGCTGTAAGCAAGAAAGTCTAGAACATTCTGTGGTGAATGGGGTATCACCCATGCACCTTGTCACCTAGACCCTGTGTATGTGGACAGCTGCACTTGGCTCCCTCAGCTGCAGTAAGAGGCCTCGGAACTGAATAGACATGTAAATTTGCTGACTGAAGGAAAGCAGGAAAGGAAATTTAAACAGCTGCTGCCGACATGCCTGGGCAAAGCAAAATAGGCGATTTATGTATTAGGTCAAAATGAAGCCTATTTCTTCTAAAAAATGGGTTTCTGGAAGAAATCGGCCTTGGACCCATAAGAATCTAATACAAAGATATTCTTTTCAAAAAATTATAGAATAAAATCATCCTATTATTTGACCTTTCCCCTTAAGTCATGATTTAGTATGTGCAAACCTGAATAAAAATTGCATTCAAAGCTAGCTCAGATTTTCTCACACAGCTCTTTTCATATCTTAAAGCTGGCATCTGTAATGAAAGAGAGGTAAGTCAAAGGCCTGTCCATCCCTAGAGCTGTAACGGACACTCCATTCTTTATAAGCTTAGCCTCTTCACAGGCAAGACAATTATTTGAGTGTTGCTTCTTTTATAGTTGGAAATTTTCCATTTTTAGGTTTGTTCATATGATAAGCATCACGAATATTCACTTTTACAAAATAAAGATGCTGGAGTCAGACCAGGGAGCCACAGCAGGACAGAAATTGTGTTCTTTCTCTTTTCTTGCTCCTTTTGACCCTACCTGATACTCAAACAAGAAAAGAGAAAAACCTATGAGAATCGTACTTAAATCTGTAGACAGGTGCCCTGAATTACGACTCTTCCCCATATGGAAACCAAGAGTTGTGCTCATGGAGGAAATTAACCCATCACAAAATAATCCCAGCCAAGAGAAAGAGGATATTTGAAGAGCTGGCAAGATATAGATGGGATAAATTGTGTAGTTAGTTGTCTTAACGTTCTACTTACTTCTTTGAATTAAATACCCATATCCTGTATCTTTTCTGGTGGCCAAGAGCGCTGGTTGTCTTTCTCTCCCGTCACTAATGGTTGCACTTTGAACATAAACTTAACCTTTCCTGGCCTCAGACTATAAAATTTGAATCAAAAGTTTAGAAAAGAGAAGTTCATAGAAAGAAGAGGGCATTCAGGAACAGTGGTGGAACCACCTCTCATTCAAATATTTAAATGAATTTGGAGGAACCTTCAAGATCTAAAAGACTACAATATGAAAAGTTCAAAATACTATATCATCAGACATTTGGCAAAACAAACTTTACTTATTAACGTTTAGGAAAACAAAGAAGCTGATAGTGTTTTCATATCCAATGTTTATCAGTTCAGACTTGGGGAAAAGAAGTTTTCTAATTTTTCTCTAAAGTGTGTTATAGCCAGTGCATTTTCGCTGAAAAGATAAATGTACACTTCAATAATAGCTTCACATCTTGACCTAACAGGTGTGGAGACAGTGAGGCAAGGTTGCTTGCCTCAGGGAGTTTCAGAAAGAAGCACATCCAGACTCTGAGTCGATCTGACTGCATTGCTCTTTCTTCATTTCTGTACCTTTGCTTTACTACCTATTAACCGTGTAACCTAGGGTGAGTTATTCCATGCTGCTGAGTTACATTTTCCTGACCTGTATGTTTACTATACTGGGCTGATGAGAGGATGAACTAAGACAGTGTATGCATGTAACATGTATGCACATTCCCTGACATAGCAGGTACCCAATCCACTGTAGCCATCTTGCAGATTGATGTGAAGGAGAAGAGGGTGCAGCTTTGTTCAGTATGCCCAGTGTCTTCCAGCCTCACGGCTGTAGATGCAGGAAAGACATGGCAATGTAGATGGAAGGTGCAAAAAGGAGCCAAGTTCTTCCATCAGGCAAGACAGGTGAGGGCCAGGCAGGCTTTCCCGGCTGGAGGGCTGTGCTGAGTTAAACGAGGCAGGCGGATGGCAGTGACTCTGAGGATACGGTGATAAACTGCTCCTTCTCTACCTGATCGCTGAGGATGCCAAGGT
Organism: Balaenoptera musculus; assembly: GCF_009873245.2. Lineage (NCBI taxonomy): Eukaryota > Metazoa > Chordata > Mammalia > Artiodactyla > Balaenopteridae > Balaenoptera > Balaenoptera musculus. The sequence continues at coordinate 101,797,646 of NC_045793.1, read as the reverse complement.
CTCAACTCTGTGTTGTCGTGATTCGTTTTTATTTTGTTTTGTTTGTTTTTCTTTTAAGAAATAGATGGAATTTTCTGTTATTCTCTGAAATAATAATTATACATACTGAAGATACAATATTTGAGGCTTTTTTTTTTTTCCTATTTCTCCTTGGCCAAACTCATTTGTCACAGACACTGTCTTGGGCCATGCCTGATGTCCACATCCCAGTGAGGGCGATGTGATGCGCTATTGCATGAAGTACGAAAAGGGCTGAAAAATGGAAGCTAAGTGTCTGTACTCATTAAACTTCTAAGAAGACTTCTTAGACTTTTCCATTTGCAAAATGGAGCAAATCCTCCCTCCCCCTACCTTACAAAGGCATGAGAAATTACACCTGAGAGAGCACCGAGGAAACCTTTAAGCATAAAAACAAATGAAAGGCATCATTATTAAGTTGAAGTCACAGGACATCATGAAATCACACTCTGAGTCAGAGAGAAATCTCTAGGTTCTATTAGGCTACTCTTCATCGAGGCATGTTATCTGCACATTTTCTTCCCATAATTTAGATAATAGCATTTCCCTTTCTCCTTCACAGGGTATTTTGTGTTGGGGACAAAAGTTTAAAAACTCAGGGCATTGTTTTAAACTTTGAGAATAATAAAAAATTGCTAAAATTTCATCCTTGCCTTTAATGAGCTTATAGTGTAATCAGTGAGGTAAGATATGAATATAATGAATTACAAGTCAATGTGAGCCATGTTAAGGCCACTAGAGAGGGAAAACCAGAATACAGAGGAAGTTCAGAGGAGAGAGAGCTTACAACTAGTTGGTGGGAACAGACACAACAGAACGCAGCTATTTGAGGGCAAGAGTTGCTTAAATGCATGATCGTCTTAGGGGATAACAGGTTATCCTGCTTGGCTTGGGCATAGAGCAAAAGGAAACCAAATAAAGCAAAACAGATAATGAAACACAATGTCTGGCATACTCATGAAAACATATATATAAAATAATAATATGCAAACAATTATTATGCTCATTTTAGAAAACATCAAAGAAATAAATACCTTATTTGGGATTTCAGAAGTGAGTGGCTGCAGAGGAAATTGGAACTCAGGGCTCCTGATTGCAATCCTGAATCTCATTATTTCAAAACAGTAAAATGTTTCTATTTGTAAAAATGAGACTAGAGTATGACTCATGGCCAAAGTTTGCATTTTACAAAAAACATTTTCTTAATTTTCTCTAGAATAGACCATAATATGTTTGATAAATAATAATATTATATTCAGAATAGTGTATATCTGAATGAAATTGACCATGATGATTATTTGTTAAAATTACACAGAATAAATTATAGCATTTTAGATTCTCAGATTTCACTGTCAAAGTCTTTGGGATTACAAAGATAAAGGAGCACATACCCCTTCATTCCAGACATAAATAAAACCTAGAAAGAAGAGCAAAACAATCAGTGATTTGATGACAAAACAGATTTGCTTTAGAATTTACTGTGCAGGAAAAAAAAATATATTTGGCTTGACAGAAATAAATTTCATTTAATGAAAAATATGCTAGGAAATGCAGGTGCCTAGAGTGGATGAATGATTACAATCTGGAAAAAAAAGTGATGTGTTGCAATGGTTTATTGCATATCTGATGGCTATTCAAATTTTTAACTTTAAAATACTCTTTACAGTATATAATTGGGTTTTTTCCAGTTATACTGCTCATGTAAATTTTGTTTTAACTTGCACATACTGGACACAGTGTGATAGGAAATGTTGGGTTAGAATGACGTAGCTGTTCCCTTCGAATCTCACAGGAATGATGGGCATCTCCTGTGAAGGGTTGATTAGTCGAGAAATGAGCTGCATAATTCACAGTTTCAGCAAGTTGGAGCCCATCTTCAATGTTCATGCTGAAAAGGAAACCATTATTTCACAAAATATTGTTTTTGAAGAGCAAATCATTTTCCTTGGTTTTATTGTTTTTAGCATTTTTTGAACCTTTATTCAACATCAGACATACTTTGTGTCAAGTGCTGTCAGCAATTTAAGGAGCCATGTAATCATTTTCTTTCTTTCTTTTTTTTTTTTAATTGACTGAATCCCTGTCAAAGAGTCTCTCTTCAAAAGATAACAAGGGCATATATTTAATTTTGGAAAACTCTGATGCTAGTGTTTCTACATAGATTTTATATGTTTTCCTTGCATGATCTTTGTACTTAGAGCCGCATGTGGGCTGTACCTTTACTTTTGCAATTTGAACCTTGTCACCCAGCTTGAGTGAAGCAACACTCTCCGGAGACCCACCACTAACCTCTGGGTCCTCAGTCATTAGGTTTCTGTGTTAAATACATGACTCACCTCCTGAACGAAGGCAAATCGATGGTGACACTAAAGTAACCTAACTGAAAACAGAAATATGAGTCTGCTAAACGGCCCCTTTAGAAGCCCAAATATTTACTCTACAGAGATTTTTTGAGAGCATGTGTTTTCACCACAATTTCTATCATTGCCGATGTGGACTTGAGCATGATTTAGCTGAAATATTCAAAAGATTGGATTTTCCTACCCTCACCCCCTTCAAACCTTTTTAACCTTTCTTAAATTTAAAAAAAAAAAAAAAAGAAGAAAGAAAAGAAATGCTTTGAGGTCCATCCCATTTTTGTTTTCTCACTAATAAAGGTATTAAATACATCATTTGTAGCTTACTGGATAAAATATGTGAAGAAAAACGCAAAAAGACAATTTCATTCTCTCCCTTATGGAGTCTCAGAGTGCTTTCAAAACTTTCCAATTCTTGATAGCGCTAACTTTTCTTCAGATTTTAAGGATAAAAAGTTGAGAAAGATCTTCCCCTAAAAGCAGATACCCCAACGCACCCACTCCAGAACCCGTTCTCCAGGCCCTTGAGAAGGCTGCTGCTCTCGGTTTGGGTTTTATCTCCTGTGGTTTTACGCTTGCAGTGGTAAAACAGGGGATGTGTTTTAGACACCCATATAGGAACAACCAAATGACTATAGGGAATGATCCTCAAAGAATTACTTGAGGGAAAAGTATCTGCATTTGTTCCTCTAAGCGTTCCCAACTGTGGGATGGCATGGCTTGAAAACAGACAAAGCAAACGAGACCACTTCCCGGGACTGAAATACTTTGTATGTGTTGTTATTTGCAGTGCATGCCAAGACATTCATGGGCACCAGAGCCAAGCTGGCGAGCTAATTAAATATATATATGTATGTGTTTAAAACAGCCTAATAAGGAGCATTGGAAATCTTCGAGATGAGCGAATATCTTATAACTTCTTCCGCAGGTGCGAGGATAGCTACAAGCCATGGACTTTCTGTCCTGCTTCTTGTCTGTGGCTTTGTGAAGGGTGCTTTGCTTTAGTCTAAAGTGCTGACTTTTTTCCAATATCACTTTCTCTTCTTAAAGCAAAGAGCAAATCGCCTGTAAAATCTACGGAGCGGACAGCAAAGTTGACCCTAAACTCCAAGCACCACTCTGCACCCACTGTACTCTAATTACCTACACAAGGAGCACCTGCTTTCGGAAACAAACGAAGAGGCTATCTCACTTTGTTCATAACATTTTCTTGGGCAAATCATTGATCTTTTATTTCAAGAGAATTAGTGTGAAGTGATAGAACATTTTCTAATAGCAAGATCTATTTTTTTTCCTTTTCTTTCGGCTGCTCAAAGCATCATCTCACTGACTGCTCAGGGGTTGGCCTGACCGTCATCGGTATAGTGAATATTTACTACAGATACCACTGATTTCCTACTAAAAGACCCATTATCTGCAGGAAGTAAGCAGAGATCAAAAGGCTACAGAACATAAACTATCATCAAACAAAACTCCTGTCTGGGGGCAAGAACAAAATTTTCAACACTGCGAGTCAACAGTGAAAACATTGTTTTAAATAAGAAATAATAAAAGAGAATTTTTTTTTTTGCATTTTTCCCCTTTTCTTGGGTTTTTCTCCTTTTTCTTCATTGTAGTTCTTGTTCAATATGGCAAGTGCTGATTATGGCCAATCCCTGTCAATCCTGGGAGGTTTATATAAAAACATTTTGAGTGTTCTATATTTCAGTGCATTTTAATTCATTTTGCAATTCTTGTATATGCAAATGATAAATTCTGTAAATTGCTTATAGTATGTGTGATATAACTTCAAAGTAGATAGACTATGAGCCTCATGCAAGCTGATTTTTATCATTCTCTATATAAATATATACAAATAAGTATCTATATGTTTGGTCATCAACCAACTTTTTTTTGGTTAAAACATATGTTTTTCACTTATTCCTATATTGTGGGGATTTTGTAATGCATTGTTTCACTTCCACAGGTTTGACAGTTGCAGATGGTTTCTGTTGCCTTCTGCTTCCTTCTGGAAAATGCGTATTCAAAATCGTATCGGTCTCTGATAAATGAATTAATTTTGCTGTGTGTATGCTGTGTTGAAATTTGCTATGTTCCTTCATATGTGGTGTTTATTGAGGTTTGAGGATCTTTTGACTCTGAAGAATGTAAGCTCTCTGGTTTTGACAGCCATTCCTGTATTATCATCATCATTATTGTCAAAAAGCAGTGTCGCGTCTAGAAAATTTGCCTTGGAAGTGAATATGGGGTAGGTGAAGTGGTCATCGTGAATCCCTAAATTCATGGAAGAACACTTCTTGCTGTGGCTAAAACATGCTGCTTCCTTTGACCTTTATGAATTTTTGTAGCTTTGTCATTCTGTTATTTGCTGCTAATTATATTTTAATGTCTCCTAATTAAAAATTAAAATTTGGTTGTTGGCTAAATATAATATGCAAAAGATGACTGCAGATCCCTGACTAAAGAAGATAATGTGTTCAGTTTTCACTAGTTAAGTGAATTATAACTTTAAATATTCCATTCTTATTTTTGGCTTTATGATAATTCAGACTATTTTATTTAGAACCTGTTTTCTACTCTGGCAAAGAATGATAGACAGGACTAGCAATGTGTTCCATATACACTATGGAGTAGATACGGTTGAGATGGAAATGACCTAAGTTTTCCTTCCAGAGAGATTCTTCCATTTACTTTCATAACAAACCAGAAGTTCATCTCTATAGGACCGTCAGCACCAAGCCTAAGGTCCTAGACTGAAGCTTGAAGGCAATGAATACCTCTGCTTTTCAAAGGTAAATGCATTGATTTTCTGCAATTCAATTACAAGCAATGTGATATTTTCATAATATCCTTGACATTATCTTCTGAGAAATAATGTTTCATGCTAAATATTTTATTGACATTTTTCTTGTTCATTTGGTTTATTATTTCAGTCTAATGAGAAAAATAAAAGATTTGATTGCACTATTTTATTAACCTAGAAAAATTATTTTCTTTCAAAGTTTAATGCCTAAAATGCGTAAAATAATGATAAGACAAATATTATTTATTAAGTCTATCTGGACTCTAAAGATTGCATACATTCACGTATAAATAAGTATACTGATTCAAATTCAGTCAGTCTGGGAAAATCCACCATGTAATTTACTTTTACCCAAAGTTCAGGTCATGAGATTGGTCAGTTCTAAAGCAAGATAGACATGTATCTCTGTATCAGTGATGTTCACCATGCTCGCTTGTAATAAAGGACATTATGTTGGTTGGGAAGAACTCTCATTACACTCATTGTGTCAGGGTACAGAATAACAGAGATTTCTTTGTCAGTGTGCTACCAAGAGTCTGACTCGCTAACTTCTTTGAGAAAGAACATGGCATACAATCTATTTCTCCAAACTAGAAAATTTAATGTGGAATCTTAAATATTGGAACAGAAGCTATAACAAATTAAAGAGACATCTAGTTGTTTTCACCATATATTGTCCCTCTGGGACTATTACTTGGTGTATAACCATAACTATAGAAACAAATAAAGATCGAAAAATAAATTATTTGACATTCTCAACCTTGATTTCCAAGGTTAAATTATAAATATTTCTATAAGAGTGAGTCACAAAAAGTTCAAATTGCTTACGTGAATTCAAGTCAAATTCGTGAGTTCTTTCGTAAAGACTTACGAACTGCTTACAAATGAAACAATGCAAATGAAATCACTTGAAGATAAAATAACAAAAATTATCTAAGGCAAGAGCTCTTAATCTGAGATAGTAAATAAACTCAGTGGACTTCATAAACCCACTGAAACTATATGCATATTTTTGCAAATGTGTATTTGTTTTATGGAGATGGTCCTTCACATTCATTGATTCTGAAAGTGACTAAATTATGACTTACTGACCTAAAAGAAGAATGCTTAGATGCTTCTGAGCACCTAAAAGGTCCTACTTATTATAATTTTGAACTAGTTTACCTTAAAGTTCTTGGAGCAAGACATATTTAGGGAAATATTATATATATATATAGGCAAAGTAAACATACATTTTTTTTTTAATTATTTATTTATTTATTTATTTTTTGGCTGTGTTGGGTCTTCGTTTCTGTGCGAGGGTTTCCTCTAGTTGTGGCAAACGGGGGCCACTCTTCATCGCGGTGCTCGGGCCTCTCACTATCGCGGCCTCTCTTGTTGCGGAGCACAGGCTCCAGACGCGCAGGCTCAGTAGTTGTGGCGCACGGGCTTAGTTGCTCCACGGCATGTGGGATCTTCCCAGACCAGGGCTCGAACCCGTGTCCCCTGCATTGGCAGGCAGATTCTCAACCACTGTGCCACCAGGGAAGCCCTAAACATACATTTTTAAGTACAGGGAATTTTTATTAAATTTCTCATGTATAGCATGGAATAACAGATATGGGATGATGTTCATTGAATTTTTAGAATGAATGTTAAGAGTTTAAAATATGATTTTACAAAATATACACAGGTACAATTCAAATAAATAGTCCTGGTATTGATCATATATAAAAGACAAAATACTTAATTTAACTTAGTGGTAAATTCTATGATAAAAAATAATTAGAAAGGGCAAATGTAATCAGTCTCAGATCATACATAAACTCTGATGACTGCATCTTGGAATTAAGACTGTGAAGCTACAAAATATGTATTACACCCAAATAATTTTAATTTTAGAACTTTTCATTAATAAGGGGAGAAGTCTATTATTCAGGAAGTGTTATAGACCTCATGGTTTCAGGGATGGGATAGATAAGATTGTTTCCTGTATCTAGGGAGAGACAGACAGTAAACATTCAAAAACAAGAAAATATAAGGTGGCGGTAAATTCCAAGAAAACGCAGTAGGATGACATAAAGGAGTTTGACTCGGAGTGGTCAAGCGAGGCTGCTCTGAGGAGGTAACCTCTGAGCAAAAGTTGAATGATGAGAAGCCAGTCAGGAGAGGATCTGGGAAAAGAGGCTCCAGAGAGAGGGAACTACCTGTGCAAAACTCCTGCTGTGAATGCATCCCGGCTCCTGGACTGGAGGGAGGGCAGGGGTGTGGGAAGTGAGGGTCAGAGTAGCCAAGGGAAAGCCAGATAAGGCAGAGGAGCAGAACAGTGCCGTGAAAATTCCAGTGTGAGCTGCTGTTCTGCCATCAGGACACAGGCTCTCCCCGGAGCCCACTTCTTATTGAGTGGAGTTTAGCTTGTAAGCAGGACTTCCTTGGGAAGTAGTCAAGTTATACTTTTGCATAGAAGCTGCAGGGCTATATTAAGCATGAGGGAATTGAACTCAACATTTTAATGCTAATTTAAAATTGATAATTTTGAGGAGGAAAAGGAAAAACTGAAAGACAATCAGGACTGCTTTTTGTGTAGCACTGAGCTAGTTACAATAATTACAAATGTCATTTGAACTAAAAACATGAGTATATAAATTGAAAGTGCAGACAGATTGAAAGAAAGGAGACTTGCCAATAGACACTTGTTGGTAAGCATTGTGATTAAAACAGTAGAAGGAGGGGGAAAAAATCTACATGTACCCAGAAAAAAGGAAAAGAGAGTGATCCAAAAATCAGAAAATAGGGGCTTAGACTTCTCTGTAATACAAATGCCAGAAGACAATGGATTAAAGAGTATAATGGGGAAAATATTATAATAAAATAGTTTTATACTTAGTTAAGTTATATTTTCATTGTTAAAGAAATAAAATTATTCTGAGGTAGGCAAGGCTCATAGAAAAATAGCATGTATGTACTCCTGAATGCTCCAACCAAGATAGGAATCAAATGTGATGTTAAAAATAAATAGGCATAGTATAAACTGTCTACCATATGAGCTTTGAAAGTGTTAAATCCAAAGAATCATTGAATATTTTATTGTATTTTACTGTATATGAATGAAACAAAAGTTTCACAAAACAATATTTACCCTTATTTTGTGCATGCAATGAAATGCACTCTAGTATTTTCTATTTTGTTCTGTTTCTTTTTTGTTAACACTTGTCACAAAACATTAAATTGATTTTACAATGCAAAATTTGGGGGAAAAAAACCATATCACAGGTGTATTTTATTCCAAAATTTGGTACAAATGGCAAGCATAATTAAATGACAGTATATAATATAAAACAATAATTTGAGTTCTGAACTCTTATTATGCTCTTAAAAAAACAGGCAGTTAGAGACCATCCACGGGAGAAAATAATGCATTCTTTGTCTCTCCTAAAGTGGCATGACTCGTGTTGGGGGCAGGAGAGTAACAGGACTGTTGTATGTGTCTGTGCTCTTCCTGTTCTGTTTTAGGTTCCTGTCTTTTTCTTTGCTGGTTTACCGTCATCTGAACCCCCTTCCTGTTTGAGATATCCCCGGCCCCTAGTTACAGCTGATGTGGTCCTCCAGAAGACTTTTCCTTCTTCAAAGCTGAGAAGTACATTGGAGAGTGGCATGCCAGCATACGAAAATCCACTCCCATGGTTGTCCCCAGAGACCAGGGAAGTGATGGAGGACATCAAGGCAGTGGTATTTAACCACTAGAGGAAAGGCATGCGTGGTGACCATAATAAGAAGCAACCCCAAAAAGGTAATAAGAAACATCTGACCCCGTTTGGAATAATCAGTTAATTGTGGGATCTCCAGGAGGAACTAGAAGGGCAGCCTTCTTGAAGTCACACTTGATTTGTGTGAAACTTTATAAGAGAAATCCTTTATTTCTTGAAAACAGAGTTTTGAGCCACGACACTGAAGTCACAATCCTCATCTAAACCCATCACCAGAGTCAAATTCACTGAAGCGATCACTGGCCTCAACGGTAATACTTCGTACATACACTGGTAATATTTCTCTCAGCCTCCCACAAAGGGAAGCAAGATGCTTGGAGAGTAACTGTGCATCGAAGAAAGAGGAATATCCAGACCTTCCTGTGTTACCAGGCAGACCTAACACTATATCCTGGGGCCCCTGGGGTGCACTAGTCCAAGACTTAGGGGGCTAGTGATTAATAGGATATTTATCATAATCCAATGTTGGCCCTATGGAGACCACTATACCCACCTGCAATTGTTTCCCCAGCTTCTAAAAACACAGTTGAAATGTATACATTTAGCAGTGAAGAGAAACACTGCATTGGTATCTGTCCCATAAGGTGATGGCTATAAGTTTTTAAAGGACACTGGAGTTTCTCCTCTTTACCAAAATAGTCAATAAAAAAACATGACAGAGTAGTCAATTTTTTAGAATGACAGTAATGAATTACACGACTAAAGTCATGGATGAAGCATTTCCCCTTTAGTTTGGTGTACAAAGGATAGCTGAGTCTTGAGTCTGGGTTATCATAAGCATAATTAGGTGCTGAGTGCAATTGTAGCTGCTGGTCCAAATTTGAGCACTTACTGGAACAAATTAGCAGAGCTCCAGTTAATAATTTGGTAATTTTCTACTTTATTGCAATTAGAATAAATTAAAGGGATATTTTTCTACCTGGCAGGGATGAAAATACTCCTTTACCATCTTGCCTCAAAGTTACATTGATTCTCCAGGACTGGAGAATCCATTACTTATATTCACCAGCCCCTCAGACATCCTGTTGCTCTGTTACAGTGATGGCAGCGTGATGGTGAGATCTGGAGGTCAGGAAGAAACAGCACCCTGGAGGCCTTAATAATATACATATACTCCACAGGATGGAAGATAAACTCTATAAAACATTTAAGGCCATGATAGCTTCAGGCATACCTTTAAACATTCAAGGAAGTCATAATCTCAGTCTTTCACAAAGTATTCCAGTAAATGGAAAAAATAAGGGTTGCTCTCAACTCATTTTATGAGACAAGCGTTACTTTGCAAGAAAACCCAACAATGGCAGTGAGAGAAAGGGCCGTTACGGCCCTAACTCATGAATGTAGGTGCAAAAGTCATCCACAGAACAAAAATGAATTCATCAATATATAATACATCATATGGAATAAACATGGTTTATTTCAGGAATGCAAAGTTGGAAAAACCAACAGCGGTCTTGGATTGTTGTCCCCAGAAGCAGATGCTGAGACCAGGATTCAGGTCTAGTTGGTTTGTCTGGGGACTCATGGACCACGAGTAAAGGAGGAGGTAAGACGAGAGAAGGCAGGCTGTGTGTCAAGCCAGCTACCATTGCGGAAACTAATCAAGCGTTGTAAGACACACCTCAGAGTTACCCTCACGCGGCAGAAGAAGGTGGAGTAGTTAAATACCAGCCCTGCCAGCAATCAGTTGAGGGTGGCCGTCCCTGGGGGAGGAAGATGGTAGAAGGGTTCATTTCCAGGCCCTTCAAGCCTGCTTTGTGCACAGACAGAACAGCCGTCTGCACCTTCCGAGGCAATCTTCAGGAAAAGGACTGCAGGTGTTGGCAGTGAGAAATGAGCTCGAATACACTGAAGTGCTGAGGCTCATTGGATGTGGACCAGAGCAGCTCCTGCTGCCACATTAACAAAACAAAAGAGAAACGATGCATTTATCTCAGTAGATGAAAAAAAGGCATCTGATGAAACTCAACATCCCTTCATGATTTAAAACTCTCAGAACACTAGGAATAGAAAAGCCCTTGCTTACCCTGGAAATGGGTATTTTCAAAACTTTTGTAGCAAACACCATGCTCTATTATGACACTGAATACTTTCCCTTTATAGTTGGAAATGGGAAGCCCACGATCCCACATGTATCTACCAGATAAGAATGTTCTTAGAAGCATTTTAATGATCCATAATTGGGAAGAACACAAATGACCATTAATGGCAGATTATATAAATAAATGGCATGTTAATAAAAGGATATACTGGACAGCAAAGAAAATAAATCAACCAAGGCTATTTACAACATTATGGGTGAATCTTAAAGCCGTAATTGATAATTAATTGATTAAAGACATAAGTGGATACATACAGTAGTATTCCATTCATACAAAATTCAAGAATAAGTAAGACTGAATCAGTGTCTGAAGTGTGCTGGAAAATTCCCTCCAGAATGGAAAGATTTGCCACACCTTGTCCTTTCTAACACTAAGAAAGAGTCCCATGTTTTATGGATTTTGAAAACAACACATTTTATAGTCTTGTGTGCTGTTCTGATTAATTTACTGAGTGACCTGAAAGTTTTCCAAGTTTGAGTGTAAACCAAAGGAAGAGTAGAACTTTTACCTGGTCCAGGCCATGATGGAAGTAGCTTTGCCCATTGACCTTTATAATCCTATAGGTCCCACTGTGTTCAAAGTGTCTCATTAGTTTCAGGACTCTCTTTGGGGCCTACTGAAAATCTTTCTAGGAGAATCATTATGAACATCAACAGACTTTTGTAAGAAAGCCATGCCTTCTCTGGCAAGTCACTCATCTCCTTTTAGGAAACCATTTACCACTGTTCCCTGGTAGAGATTAAATAAAGATGGGACACCAGGCAATTAAGCAACCTCTCAGGATTTAGCAGTATCTATAAAGTCCAGGATACCAGAATAGCGCCATCAAGTAGAAGTAAGAAAGTATCTAAGAAGGTCCTGAAAATACAAGTAATTGCATTAAAATGTCACACCCTTAGTTTCCCTATTCCGTCAGTCCTCTATCAACCCACATTACAGTGTCGTGATGAATTAGTTCTCCATAAGGAAAAAGTTTAAATTCGACTTATGGATAATTTTGCAACCAGAAAATTCTACTCGTTTAAGATATCTAGAGAACATACAAAATTTGACTTGAAATATCCAACTCAGATCCTTGACAATCAAAATTGTATATATGACTGTTTTACATATGAGTGTATCAGATAGTATATGGTAAAGACAACATTCCTGATCAACTGAGAAGAGAGTTGTTCTATAAGCAATCTTGGAATAATTGATTAACTCTTTGGGGAAAAAACTCAAGCAAAATAAAGTGAGGAAAGAATAAATTAAAGGGCAGTATAAAACAAAATTTATGTCAGTAAAAATTCAAAATCAAAAGAAGAACTAAGGGAAAAAAGACTTCAACATACATGATATGCCCAAATCAATATCCTTTCCATAATTTTTAATCTTAAATCAGTAAGCAAAAGAAAAACAAATCAGTTTTTTAAAAAGCAAATAACCAAAATTTTTCAAGAGAAGAAATATAAATAGCCAATATACATGAAAATATTCAATGTCACTAAAAATAAAAGAAAGCGATAACAAGAGCAATGCTTTGTAAACTAAATCTGAATTTGAGAAAATGGATATTTTTAAATGTTTTATTATAAAACAAGTAAGAAATTGTATAAATTATATCCTCAGCCCAAGAAGGTAAAAATTACCATTTGAATGAACCAGAGGATTGGAAGAAATAATAAACACAAAAATAATGAACAGTATAATAGAAAAACCTTAAAGAGCAGATATAAGAGAACGTTGTTTGAACAAGCAGTAAAATAGGCAAAATTCTGGGTGATTGACTCAAAAAATGTGGAAGAAAATAAAAGGTTAAGACTTACAACAAAAAATGAGACACTAAACATTACCCAAGAATACAACATATATGTCCACGATAATCCATAGTAAGTTCAGTGGCATAAAAAGCTTCCAATGGCAACTGGTAACCTCAACTTCCAATTCAAGGAAGCCACTGTCTGTCACCTGATGGAGGCATGCCTCCTTCCAGAACCAAAATCACCAAATGAGCAGAGGTGGAAAGGGACAGAAAGCAAAACTCCTGTGAGTGGGTAATTATGTATAATAGTATGAGGAACCACTCTCACTCCCAGCCTTGGTTCCTGCACCCATGTATGCTGACTTTGGGAAAATCAGCACCACGTATCAGATGCTGATTCAAACCATATATTATCTTTCTGGGTGTTGATACCAATTAGGGTATAACTGAGTCTTCAGTAGACCATGTCGTTGTCTACTGCTGCTGCTTCTGGGTGATGAGGTGTGTAGTAACATTGGTGAATTCTATGGGCATGCATCCTCTAGCACACTACTGAGGAATAATTCCTTTATCAAAGATAATGTTGGAATGGTAGTGCCAAAAGAAGAAAACCCATGTGCAGAATGTTTGTATATTCCACACAGAACAAGTGGTATACCCTCTCTGTGATGGAAAGAATCCAATGTAATCAACCTACTACCAAACAGGTCTTCCTGGGAGTGGTGCCATATCAGGTGCTCAGCACTGGTTTCCACTATGGGCAAGTTAGTTAGTTAGGTACTTGGCCAGAACAGACTTCGTGTGGGGAACCGCAACCACTGAACCCAAGCGTATGTGTTAATAGAAGATGAAATAAGGTAATATAATAAAGATTGTAATATGGCTAAGAAAATAATGATCACCTCTACAGATAATAAATGATATTTGATAAAATACAAAATTCTTTAAAAAAAACTTTGTAAACTTGAACAGCTAATTTTTTATTATTTCTGATAATATAAAAATAAGAAACAAAATCTGGAAAGAAGACTATGTATAAATTGGAGGTAAATGATTATCTGCTGAAAAAGCATAAGAGGGTAAAGTGACACATTTTAGGGCTAGTAATTGACCGTAATACGATAACAGATAAATGTTAATATACTAAAGCAGCATGTACTTTCCTCTATGCCAGTTAGAAAAACCTAATGGAAAAGAAATGCATTCTCATTGAGAACACACACACAAATAAGAATAACGAATTAAATAAGAATAACGATATCAAGAAAGATGCCAAACCTAAATGAAGAACACTCGAAAAAAAAAAACAAAACAAAACTGAAGGCACAAAAGAAAATCACTGGAAAGCATACCATGTTCCAGAATGATTCTTTATAAAGACCACAATCCTTCCCAAAGCTATGCATTTCCAAACATATCCTAGCTAGGGTTTGGGTGGGTTTTTTTTTTTTCAGGTGGGGGGGTTGGAATTTTGCCAAATTATTTTAAACTTAATCTTGGAGAAGAAAGGAAAATAGCCAAAGAAAATATTTCAAGAGTAATGAATGCAGAGTTAACCTCCCAGATAATGAAAGCACGATAATTAAAATAATGTGGTTTGGGTCCAAATATTGACAGGAAGATAAATGGAACACAATGAATGTTCCAGAAAGTACTCAAGTGTATATAAAAAATAATACATGATAAAGGCGATATGAACAAGCAGCTGGGAAAGTCGAATTATTCAATCAGCAGTTATGATTGAATTCATGAATATTAGACAATTAAATTGTGGATTAGACAATTAAATGGAAAAAAGAAGGAAAAAATTGGTGAAAAAGTTTAAGCATAAAAGATTAGAAAAAACAATTATACAGGCAAGTAATCAATAGATAAAATATATAGAAATATAAAATTTCTGTAATATAACTTTTGAAAAGTAACAACTTGGAAAGAACAACAGGCAAAAAAGAAGCAGATGAGTAGATTATATCCTTAATATTTAAGGAGATTGTAAATATGGAAGGAAGGCAGTAACAACCCAGTTGGAAAATTGGCTAAAGACACAAATAGCTATTAGACAAAAGAAAAAAAAGAATATATTTAAATTAATTTTTATTGGAGTATAGTTGATTTACAATATTATGTTAGTTTCTGCTATACAGCAAAATGAATCAGTTATACATATATATATATATATATATATATATATATATACCTCCACTCTTTTTTTAGATTCTTTTCCCATATAGGTTATTACAGAGTATTGAGTAGCATTACCTGTGCTATACAGTAGGTTCTTATTAGTTATCTATTTTATATATAGTAGTGTGAATATGTCAATCCCCATCTCCCAATTTATCCACCCCCCCACTTTCCCCCTTGGTAACCATAAGTTTGTTTTCTACATCTGTGACTCTATTTTTGTTTTGTAAATAAGTTCGTTTGTACCATTTTCTAGATTCCACATATAAGAGATACCACACAGTATTTGTCTTTCTCTAAGGGATAAAACAACTGATATGGAGGAAATTGAAATTATAAGAGAAGACATTTTATAAAGCTATGCAACCATGGAAGAAATATAGACATTACATACTCTTTCCATTCACTCAGTATTCTGTATATATTTCTCATATATTTCTCAGATGACTTTTGGCATCTGGTATTGTGGAATGTCCAAAGCCAGACCAAATTTTATCTCTGGATTGGTCAACTGCTTTTTCCCCAGAAGCTTTTAGGACTTAAAAAAAAAAAATCCTTAATGTTGAATTTGTTGTGAAGATATTTCTTTCTCACCTAAATTATCTCTTCAACCGTAATTCAAATATCATCATTTTTGTCGCTGGAAGATATAAGTTTTGAAATCTTTTGGTCAGAAAAACTGCTTTTAGCTTTAAGTCTGAGCTCATAACAGATCCCAAAGTGTGCAGGAAAATATATAACCATACTGCCAAACTAAAAGGCACCTGTCTGACAACAAACAGTTTGTAGAGAGTCCTCTTACCTGTTTTCACAAAAGTTTCCAAAAGTGATTTGCCCAGGTCCTGGCACATAGTACATGAAAAATAAATATATCCTTCTATTGTTACTTCTGATGATGAGGTCACTTCAGGGAATGGTTCAGATTTCCATTTCTGTTGTGTCAACCTAAGGTTTATTTTCTGATAAGGAGGTTAATCTACATCTAGGGAAGCACAATACAAATGATAAAAAGGGTGACTCAAGTCAACGCAATACTAAAGAAGAACAAAGTTGGAGGACTGACACCACCTGACTTCAAGACTTACTATAGAGCTACAATAATCAAGACAGTGTGGTACTGGCAAAAGAATAGACAAACAGATCAATGGAGCAGAATATAGGACCTAGAAATAGACCACACAAATATAGTCAATGATCTTTGACAAAAAAGCAATGGAAATTCAATGGAGAAAAGTTAGTCTTTTCAATAAATGGTACTGGAACAACTGGACAGACCCCTGAAAAACAATAAATACAGGAACTGGTGTTACACCTTTCACAAAAATTAACTCAAAATGTTTCTAAATGTAAGAGCTAAATGTGAAGCACAGAACTATAAAAGTAGAAAAAAAAGAAAATAGATGACCATAGATTTGGTGAAGAACTTTTAGATACAACACCAAAAGCATACTCCATGAAAGCAAAATTGATGTCAAATTTTACTAAAATTAAAAACTTCTGTGAAAGATTTTTTGTTACAAAAGACTGGAAAGATAAGTCATAGGGACTTCCCTGATGGCGCAGTGGTTAAGAATCTGCCTGCCAATTCAGGGGACATGGGTTTGATCCCTTGTCCAGGAAGATCCCACATGCCACAGAGAAACTGAGCCTGTGCACCACAACTACTGAGCCTGCGCTCTAGAGCATACGAGCCACAACTACTGAGCCCGTACACCACAACTACTGAAGCCCGTGCACTCTAGGGCCCGTGTCCTGCAACTACTGAACCCCACGCACCTGGAGCCTGTGCTCCACAACAAGAGAAGCCACTGCAATGAGAAGCCCACGTACCACAACGAAGAGTAGCCCCCACTGGCCGCAACTAGAGAAAGCCCACGCGCAGCAACAAAGACCTGACGCAGCCAAAAATAAATAAAATTATATATATATAAAAAAAGATAAGTCATAGACTAGGAGAAAATACTGGTAAAACACATTTCTGACAAAGGACTTGTATCCAAAATGTACAATAAACTCTTAAAACAATAATAAGAAAACAAGTAACCCATTTTTAAAATATACAAAAGGTCTGAGTAGACACCTCACCAAAGAAAAATATATTGATGGAAACTAAGCATATGAAAAGGTGCTCAACATCATAAGTCATTGAGGAATTCCAAATTAAAACAATGAGATACCATTACATACATATTGAACAGCTAAAATTCAAAATACTGACTATACCAAATGCTAGTGAGGTTAGGGAGAAACAGAAACTCTCATTCATTGCTGGTGGGAATACAAAATGGTTACAGCCACTTTGGAAGACAGTTTGACAGTTTCTTGCATAGCTAAATATAGTCTTACTACATAATTCAGCAATTACACTCCTAGCAATTACCCAGATGAGTTGAAAACATATGTCCCCATAAAAACGTGCACATAAATGTTTACAGCAGCTTTGTTTATAATTGTCAAAAACTGGAAGTGACCAAGATGTCCTTTAAAAAGTGAATGGGTAAAGAATTGTGGTATATCCAGGGAATGGACTGTAATTCAGTGATAGAAAGAAATTTGTAATCAAGCCATGGAAAGATGTAGAGGAAACTTAGATGCATATTGCTAAGTGAAAAAAAGGCTGCATACTGTATGATTCCAACTATATGACCTTCCAGAAAGGCAAAACTATGAAGACAGTAAAAAATCAGTGGTTGCCAGGGACTTAGCAGGAGGAAGGAGAGATGGAAGTACAGGGGAATTTTACTGCAGTGAAACTATTCTGTATTATACCGTAGTGCTGGTTAAATGACATTGTGCATTTGTCGAAATCCACAGAACTAATTGTCCAATGCAAAAGTGATCTCTACTATTAAACTATGAACTTCTGTTAATACTAATGTATCAATATTAGTTCACCAATTGTTACAAATATACCATACTAATGGAAGATGTTAATAATATGGGAAACAGTGGGAGAAAGAGAAAGTGTATCTTATCTCTCTGTACCACCAACTGAATTTTCTGTAAACCTAAATTTTTTTCTGAAAAATACAATCTATTAATTTAAAAGAAAAAGTTGATTCAGATGCTTCAAAATATGTCAACACATTTTATTGTGTTTCCAAAAAAAAAAAAAATCAAGATACTCATTGAAGTCAAAGATTGTGATAGGATTGTAACAATCATTCCACAATTATTTGTATGTCTTTAAAACTGCATGCCAATGTTACTAAGTCATGAGGTCAGTATCTTCAACTAAAAATCAAGCCAAACAACAATTAAATCTTCACACACCAAGATGCAAAATATATATTAAAACCTTACACGACTAAAACTTTTATGGTGAAGATAATTAAGCAAAGAAAACTATAACACAAGCAATGAGCCCTTAAAGCACAACATTGTATGCATTTCCACATCATGCGGTTAGGAATTCCTTTGCTATAAAATGTTATTCTGCCTGCATCTCAAATTCAAAGGTTTGAAAATGTGAATCTTAGATCTTCAGGCAGAAGCTAGTAATACATGTCATAAGCCCTCCTGAGTTGTATATCTGTATCATTAATAGCTGTATCCTCTTGCCTAGAGTTAAAATGCAATGCTTGCATGTAAACAAAGAGAAAAGAAGGGAGGGAGAAAAGAAAGACAAGAAAGATAAAAAATGAAGATGAATTGATGAGGTCATTAATGCAAATACCTGAGTTCATTCTCTAAGCTTGATGGGGCACTGAGTGTTTTAACACCAGCCTTTTGACAGCCCAGGAACTTCGGGGAATCATAATGATAAGTCAGATTCTTCTGTATTTAATTTATACTTCAACTTTCTGAGACTATGCAGAAAGTGTTAGGGACACCATTGGTTGCCTTGGAACTGAGCTCATTTCCACCTCTATCTCATGCAGATTTTTCTTAAAGCATTTGTTTTCTGTATGTATCGCTTCAATTACAGTTATGAATGAGGCTGACATATCTAAAATATTTTAACATACTAAGACAGGAATGTCTTTTTTTTTTTTTCATGAGAACACTGTTTCATTTTTAAATTGGCAAGAACAGTACATTTTCTCATATTCCTCAGCCTGGACACATACCTGTTCCAAGCATGGTTGGATGATCAGCATTGGCACATTATTTAAATGTTTGTTGTGATGCATGCTTGCATTTTATTCCCTATGGTTTGGGGGTAGTGAATGAGAGTGATTTGTACCAGCTTCTAAAATTACACCTAACTGTAGAGATATTAGATATGCTTGTAGATGAAAGTGACACATTTTTCTGTTACATATTAATTTGATCATCCTTCTCCTTACTCTTTCAGGGAGTAAGAGGGGGAGAAAAGAGAAATTTCATTAACTTGAGAAGAATGTGTGTTTGGGCATTCAGAAATAAATTTACAGAAATAAAATTGCAAAGATAAGAATATGCTGTTGGCATTGGACAACAACAAAGATAGCCCTGGGAGACCAATCTTTATAGGAAGAAATTCAATCAAAAGTCTCTAAAAGCAAACTATTAATGACATTCATAGTATGAGAACAAGGAGAGATAGCATTACTGATGCCAGCACTAAACTTTCAGCAAAATTAGACTCTGAAATAGATACTGATATTCTACTGTTCATTCTAGGTCCTGTGCTGCTCTCTCCACAATATACAGAAGAGAATGTAAAGACTGAATAGCTTCATGAACTCTTGCTACAAGGCATTAGCCTATATATTTTTTATAATGTCTACATACTTATTGTAAACATCTAATAAATTAAGGAACATGCACACAATTATAATTATATACAAATGATATCGCGTGCATAGTTTGGAATTTTAAAAAGTCACTTAATTTGTTAAATCCAGTTGGAAACCAGTGAATGCATCCAATGAATGCACAGTATGACTTTGTTCAAAACTTTTCAATATCTCTAATTTGCTAGTGGAGCATAAATTATGTAAAAAGGCAGCTGGAAGTCTCTGAGACCTGGATTCAGCCTACCATCTCAGTCCCACCCCACAAGGATTCTTCCCCGATAGCCTCTGGTCCGGCCAAAATCATACTCACCACACCCCAAGACACTGCAATCCACAAACACATCACTCAAGCCTCATGGGTACACATCTCAGCCTATTTCTAAAGTATCTCTCCCCAAATGACACCTGCCCGTCCTATTCTTTTCCAGAAGTGGAAGGTGCTTTGGGAACATGTTACAATATCCAGGACTATAATGTTCGCATGTTCCTCACAACTAAAAATGCTGTAGGTCTGTGATAAATTACATGCCCAGAGAAGTGTTGCAACCAAGTAAATAAATACAAACAATTATAATAAAATCGCCTATTCACTCCATTTTCAGCAATTTCATCCCACATCTTGCCACTTTTCCTTGCTTGTTGGTCTGCCTTCCCCACTTTCTGCTCACCCTACTCATTAGCTTAAGCTTGTTTGTATGTAAGGTGTTATCGTTATTTGGTGTATCTCATTTTAAGTTTCCCTTTTATACACACGGACTTCAGGGAATTTAAATGATGAGGCCACGACTGTGCAGATGGGAAAAGACAGGACTCTAAGACACTCTGCTTCCCAAACGGGTGTCTTTTCTCCTGTACATGCTCCTTTCAACAAAAATGATGCCTTTCACCAGAGAAGCAGCACGATCGTGATGAGCCACTTAACCTCCCTGGTCCCCAATTTCCTCATCTGTCCGTGGGAATTATGAGTTCTGCCCTGCCTATTTCACATGGCGGCTGCAAGAAGCAAATAAGATAACGTATGTGAAGGAGTTTCTGAAGTGCTAATAAAAAATTAAAAGTGTCATTTTATTATCTTCACATGGAAGACAGTTGAAAAGCACTGGGATTCAAAATACCAGATTTAACCACTTACTGCCTGTGTTACCCATGACAAAAAATGAAAGCTGTTTGGGCCTAACGCTTTTTCCAACTATGACACAAAAAAAGATGAGCTAAATGATCACACAGGTCCCCACTAGGGACTGAATCAAGGTTTGGATTAAACTGATGTCTGATTCACATTTTCCCAATTTCCAATAGCCTTTAAAATATCAAAAGAAGTACCAAACTTGCAAAAGATCGAGCATTTATGAATTCTTAGAAACATTTTTGCAAGAGCACAATGCCTTAGAATTTTGAGTAAGAAAACCAACTGTGCCTACATTAAACTGCAGTCTCAGTAGAAAGTTCCCAAATAGTGCCTATGAAGAGTAGCGAAAACAAATTCCATTTGCAAAGACTGAGATTGGCAGTTAGTGTAGTGCCAGAATTAGGGAGGATTTCATATTAACTAAAACATCAGCAAAGCTGGATTTAGAATTGCCCTCAAAGGTCCGCCGCACTCACAGACCAACGCTCCAACGTTCCACACTCCCTCCTAGATACAACAGCTGGGCTGTGAGCAGATAAGCAGTAGGTCCTCTGCTGACCAGTGGCTGCTCTGTGGTGGCTGGAGAACTCTGCTCCCCAAGGCAGAGGACCCTGTCAGGAGAAGATAGACAGAGTTCTGATGTCCTAGTGAAAATAAATAAGGGAAAACCTCATTTAAAATGGAGCCAGGAGGCCCTGGAGAGGGGCTCTCACACAGGCAAAACCAACAGGAAGAACAAAGATAAGAAGGGCTGTGTGTATAGTATTCTTTGTGTAAAATTCTCTTCTCAACTTCTTGTCTGTGTTGATAAGAATGTTACTTTCCTTCTGCTACAAGGAGGACATTTTTCACATGGGAATTTCATCTCCTGCTTTTAAGGAAAGGAAGGAAGGGCCCTCCCTGGCCCGACAACAACGCACTAACCATCCCTGCAGCCAAGGAGAAACTGCCACAACCTTGAACACTTGTTCTCCTCCAGTGAACTTTATTCAAAGCAACCCTCCCTAGGTTCCCCCTAAAACTTAAGAAAAGCTTGCCTTCACTTTGTCTCTTTGGACTTGCCTTTGGCTTGCAGGTCCCAAATTGCAATTCTCTGCTATTCCCAAATAAACCCATTTTGCTGTTTATAAATAACTGGCTGTTTTATTTTTAAGGTTAACACTAGCAATCTGGGAACTATGGGTTTTCATCTCTGCCACCATCTCTTCAGTGTCAATAAGCAAGCCAGGTGGCAGTGAAGGATGATATCATCTCAATGCAGCAGAACCACATTAGATCAATCCCTGGACATTTACATAAAGTCTTTGCTTGTCCGGCAGCTGCAGACTGGAGATGGGAATTCATGAAGGACCAGGGTGGATGTCAGAAGGGCTGGGACCAATGCCAGTACACTGAGAGCAAATCCTAGGCCTTGACAGAGCTCAGTTCAAATTTTGCAAAAGGAGAAAACTCATGTATACAAAGATTAAGAAACAAAAGGACCGGTGGATCAAGATGGTGGAGGAGTAGGACGTGGAGTTCACCTTCACCAACAAAAACATTGAAAATACATCTACAAGTGGAACGATTCACCCAGAACAGCTACTGAGCACCGACAGAAGACCTCAGACTTCCAAAAAGACAAGTAAACCTCCACATAACTGGGTAGGACAAAAGGAAAAAGAAAAAGAAGCAATCTGGGTGGGGCCTGCACCCCAGGGAGGGAGCTGTGAAGGAGAAAACGTTCCCGCACCTTGGGAAGGCTCCTCACCAGCAGAGAGATTAGACCGGATGGAGGGGGAGTTTCAGAGCCTGATAGGAGAGAGCAGCAACCTGTTTGTGGAAGGAAAAATGGAGAGTAACCTGCACAAAGGGTCAGCACCTCCACACTGTGCTCCCCAACCTGAGACACTCCTCTGCCAGTGAGGATAGGGGTCAGCTGCTGAAGCTTATACTCTGAAGCTCAGTCCCAGGGAGAGGACCAGGGTTAGGTGAGGAAACAGCCTGAAGAGGTCAGGCCTTGGTAACTGATAGTGTACTAGGAAGAAGCCTGGGACCACCAGAGAGGCAAGGCATCATTACTGGGGGGCACATGAGGAGAGGGGCAGGACCACCATAAGAACTTCTTTCCCTATGAGTGCTCCCAGACAACAGGCCCCTGCCTACAGGAACTTAAGGGGCAGGCATGAGTCTCCACTGCCATCTTGGGCTCCAGAGGCAGGCACTGGAAGCCTCTTCCAGACCCGTGGGCAGATGCCAGGCTCTGCCCTCACTCATTGACCCAGAAGGGCACAGACAGCTCCAGCCACTAGAAATTCCACCAGAGGACACCAGGACCTGCCCCCACTGTCTGAGGAGTGGGCAGTGGTTGCTGTAACTGCATGCCCCATATCAAGTGGATAACAGTCAGCACACACTGATAAAAGAGACAGCAAGCATCCAAACTAAAAGCAGTCCCTTGACTCCAGAAAAGAGAACAGAGTAGAAGGACTTATGCTCATCTCCTCTCATGAAAGCACCAAAATCACAACTAACTGCTGAACAACCATCAGTAAAAAAAGACTAGAACCTACCAAAAAAGATATTTTACATTCAAAGACAAAGAAGAAGCCACAACAAGATAGCAGGAAGGGTGTTTTGCAACAGTCAAATCCCATACCCACTGGATGGGAGATCCACAAACTGAAAAATAATCATATTGCAGAGGTTCTCCCACAAAGTAAGAGTCCTGAGCTCCACGTCAGGCTTCCCAGCCTGAGGGTCTGATATTGAGAGGAGGAATCCTCAAAGCATTTAGCTTTGAAGGCCAATGGGCTTTGAGGGCAGGAGTTCCACAGGAAGGACTGGGGGAAACAAGAGACTCCAATCTTAGAGGGCACACACAAGGTGTCATGTACACTGGAACTCTGCACAAAGCAGTAACTCCATAGGAGCCAGGGCTGGACCTACCTATGAGTCTTAGAGGGTCTCCTGGGGAGGTGAGGGTTGGATGTGGCTCACTGGGGGTGGGGGCAAGGACACTGGTGTCAGAGGCCCCAGAGAATATTGATCAGTGTGAGCTTCACCAGAGGTCGCCAGTTTGGCATCAAAACCGAGCCCTACCCAACAACCTATAGGCTCCAGTGCTGGAATACCCCCGGCCAAAGAATCAGCAAGATAGGAACATGGACCCACCCATCAGCAGACAGGGTGACTAAAGCCATCCTGAGATCACAGCCACCCACAAACATGTCCCTTGACACGGCCCTGCCCACCAGAGGGACAAGACCCAGATCCACCCACCAGTGGGCAAGCACCAGTCCCTCCCACCAGGAACCCTGTGCAAGCCTCAGAATCAACCCCACCCACCAGAGGACACCAGAAGCAAGAGGAGCTACAATCCTCCAGCCAGGAGAAAAGAAACCACAAACACAGAAAGTTAGACAAAATGAGGCAGCAGAGAAATATGTTTCAGATGAAGGAATAAGACAAAAACCCAGAAGAACAACTAAATGAAGAGGAGATAGGCAATCTACCTGAAAAATAATTTAGAGTAATGATAGTAAAGGTGTTCCAAGATCTCAGAAAAAGAATGGAGGCACAGATTGAGAAGTTACAAGAGATGTTTAACAAAGAGCTAGAAGATTTAAAGAACAAACAAAAAGAGAAGAACAATGCAATAACTGGAATGAAAAATACACAAGGAATCAATAGCAGAATCACTGAAACAGAAGAACGAATAAGTGAGATGGAAGACATAATGGTGGAAATCACTGCCAAGGAACAGAATAAAGAAAAAAGAATGAAAAGAATGAGGACAACCTCAGAGAGCTCTGGGACAACATTAAATGCACCAACATTCACATTATAGGGGTCCCAGAAGGAGAAAAGAGAGAGAAAGGGCCTGAGAAAATATTTGAGGAGATTATAGCCAAAAAATTCCATAACATGAGAAAGGAAACTCACTAAAGTCCAGAAAGTTCGTGGAGTCCCATACAATATAAACCCAAGGAGGAATATGCTGAGACAAATAATAATCAAACTGACAAAAATTAAAGAAAAAAATATTAAAAGCAACATGGGAACAGCAACAAATAACATACAAGGGAACCCCATAAGATTATCAGCTGATTTTTCAGCAGAAACTCTGCAGGCCAGAGGGGAGTGGCATAATATATTTAGATAAAAGGGAAAAAACTACAACCAAGAATACTCTACCCAGCAAGGTTCTCATTCAGATTTGACAGAGAAATCAAAAACATTACAGACAAGCAAAAGCTAGAGAATGCAACACCACCACACCAGGTTTACAACAAATGCTAAAGGAATGTCTCTAGGTGGAAAAGAAAAGGTCATGAATAGAATAAAGAGAGACGCAAATGGGGACGCTCACCAATAAAGGCAAACATAAAAGAAGGAAATCATCCGCACACAAATACAATATCAACACCAACAATCATGACAAGAGGAGAGTACAAATGCAGGATATTGGAAAGGCATTTCAAATTAAAAGAGCAGCAACTTAAAACAATCTTGTTTATATATAGTCTGCTATATCAAAACCTCATGGGAACCACAAACCAAAAATCTACAATAGATACACACAAAAATAATAAAAAGCAATCCAAACACACCACTAAAGGTAGACATCAAATCACAATAGAGGAGAACAAAAGAGGAAGGGAAGAAAAAAGAACTTCAAAAACAAATCCAAAACAATGAACAAAATGGAAATAAAAACATTCATATCAATAATTACCTTAAATGTAAATAGATTAAATGCTCCAACCAAAAGACATAGACTGGCTGAATGGATACAAAAACAAGACCACTATATATGCTGTCTACAAGAGGCCCACTTGAGACCTAGGGACACATACAGACTGAAAGTGAGGAGAAGAAAAAAGATATTCCATGCAAATGGAAATCAAAAGAAACCTGGAGTAGCAAGACTCATATCAGACAAAATAGACTTTAAAATAAAGAATGTTACAAGAGACATAGAAGGACACTACATAATGATCAAGAGATCAATCCAAGAAGAAGATATAACATTGTAAATATATATGCACCCAACATAGGAGCACCTCAATATATAAAGCAAATGCTAACAGCTATAAAAGGAGAAATCAACAGAACACAATGAGTGGGGGACTTTAATACCCACTGTTATCAACGGACAGATTATCCCTACAGAAAATTAATAAGGAAACACAGGCCTTAAATGACACATTACACCAGATGGACTTAATTGTTATTTATAGAACATTCCATCCTAAAACAGCCAAATACACTTTGTTCTCAAGTGCACATGGAACATTCTCCAGGATGGATCACATTTTGGGCCTCAAATCTAGCCTCGGTAAATTTAAGAAAATTGGAATCATATCAAGCATCTTTTCTGAACACAACACTATGGGAATAGGAATCAATTACAGGAAAAAAAATTTTTTCAAACACAAAGAGGCTAAACAATGTTACTAAACAACCAATGGATTACTGAAGAAATTAAAGAGGAAATCAAAAAATACCTAGAGACAAATGACAATGAAAACACGATGGTCCAAAACCTTTAGGATGCAGCAAAAGCAGTTCTAAGAGGGAAGTGTATAGCAATACAATCTAACTCAGGAAACAAGAAAAATATCAAATAAACAACCTAACCTTATACCTAAAGCAACTAGAGAAAGAGGGACAAACAAAACCCAAAGTTAGCAGAAGGAAAGAAATCATAAAGATCAGAGCAGAAATAAATGAAATAGATGAAGAAAACAATAGCAAAGATCAATGCAACTAAAAGCTGGTTCTTTGAGAAGATAACAAAATTGACAAACCTTTAGCCAGACTCATCAAGAAAAAAAGGGAGAGGACTCAATCAATACAATTAGAAATTAAAAAGGAGAAGTTACAACTGACACCACAGAAATACAAAGGATCAGAAGAGACTACTACAAACAACTGTCAATTGTCAATAAAATGGACAACCTAGAAGAAATGGACAAATTCTTAGAATTATACAACCTTCCAAGACTGAGCCACAAAATAGAAAATATGAACAGACCAATCACAGGTACTGAAATTGAAACTGTAATTTAAAAACTTTCAACAAACAAAAGTCCAGGACCATATGGCTTTACTGGCAAATTCTATCAAACATGTAGAGAAGAGTTAAAACCCATCCTTCTGAAACTCTTTCCAAAATTGCAGAGGAAGGAACACTCTCAAACTCATTCTATGAGGCCACCATTACCCTGATACCAACAGACAAAGATATCACAAAAAAGAAAATTATAGACCAATATCACTGATGAACATACACATAAAACTACTCAACAAAATACTAGCAAACCAAATCCAACAATACATTAGAAGAATTATACACCATGATCAAGTTGGATTTATCCCAGGGATACAAGGATTCTTCAAAATCCACAAATAAAATCTGTGTAATGCACCACATTAACAAACTGAAAAATGAAAACCATATGATCATCTCAATAGATGCAGAAAAACCTTTTGAGAAAATTCAACATCCATCTATGATAAAAGCTCTCCATAAAGTGGGAACAGAGGGAACATACCTCAACACAATAAAGGCCATATATGACAAACCCACAACTAACATCATTCTCAACTGTGAAAAGCTGAAAGCATTCCCTCTAAGATCAGAAACAAGGCAAGGCTGTTCATTATCACCACTCTTATTCAACATAGTTTTGGAAGTCCTAGCCATGGCAATCAAAGAAGAAAAAGAAATAAAAGGAATCCAAATTGGAAAAGAAGAAGTAAAACTGTCACTGTTTGCAGATGACATGGTAATATACATAAAAAATCCTAACGATGCTACCAGAAAACTACTAGAGCTCATCAATGAATTTGATGAAGTTGCAGGATACAAAATTAATACACAGATATCTCTTGCATTCCTATACACTAATAATGAAAGATCAGAAAGAGAAATTAGGGAAGCAATTCCATTTACCATCACATCAAAAAGAATAAAATACCTAGGAATAAAACTAACTAAGGAGACAAAAGACCTCTACTCTGAAAACTATAGGACGCTGATGAAAGAAATTGGAGATGACACAAAAAACAGATGGAAGGATATACCATGTTCCTGGATTCAAAGAATCAATATTGTCAAAATGACTATACTACCCAAGGCAATCTACAGATTCAATGCAATCCCTATCAATTTATCAATGGCATTTTTCAGAGAACTAGAGCAAAAAATTTTTTAATTTATATGGAAACACAAAAGATTCCAAATAACCAAAGCAATCTTGAGAAAGAAAAACAGAGCTGGTGGAATCAGACTCCCTGACTTCAGGCTATACTTCAAAGCTACAGTAATCAAAACAGTATGGTACTGGCACAAAAACAGAACTATAGATCAATGGAACAGGATAGAAAGCCCAGAATTAAACCCACACACCTATTGTCACCTAATCTATGACAAAGGGGGCAAGAATATATGATGGAGGAAAGACAGTCTCTTCAATAAGTGGTGCTGGGAAAACTGGACAGCTATGTGTAAAAGCATGAAATTAGAACATTCTCTAACACCATACACAAAAATAAACTCGAAATGGATCCAAGACCTAAATATAAGTCCAGACACTATAAAACTGTTAGAGGAAAACATAGGAAGAACACTCTTTGACATAAATCGCAGCAAGATTTTTTTTTTAACTTTTTATTTTATATCGGAGTACAGTTGATAAACAATATTGTGTTAGTTTCAGGTGTACAACAAAGCGATTCAGTTATACATATACATGTATCTATTCTTTTTCAAATTATTTTCCCAATTAGGTTGTTACAGAATATAAAGCAGAGTTCCCTGTGCTATACAGTAGGTCCTTGTTGGAATTCCCTGGCAGTCTAGTGGTTAGGACTCAGAGCTGTCACTGCTGGGGCCCAGGTTTGATCCTTGGTCAGGGAACTAAGATCCCACAAGCTGCAGCCAAAAATGAACAAACAAAAAAGACAAAAACAAGAAATATATATATATATATTTTTTTTTTAATCCACCTCCTAGAATACTGAAAATGAAAACAAAAATTAAAAAATGGGACCTAATTAAACTTAAAAGCTTCTGCACAGCAAAGGAAGCTATCAACAAAACAGAAAGATAACCCATAGAATGGGAGAAAATTTTTGCAAATGAAGACACCAACAAGGGATTAATCTCCAAAATGTACAAACAGCTCATGCAGTTCTATGTCAAAAAAGCAAACAACCCAATCAAAAAATGGGCAGAAGATCTAAATAGACATTTCTCCAAAGAAGACATACAGATGGCCATAGCACATGAAAAAAATGCTCAACATCACTAATTATCAGAGAATTGAAATCAAAACTAAATGAGGGGTTTTCCCTGGTGGCACAGTGGTTGAGAATCTGCCTGCCAATGCAGGGGACACGGGTTCGAGCCCTGGTCTGGGAAGATCCCACATGCCGCGGAGCAACTAAGCCTGTGAGCCACAACTACTGAGCCTGCACATCTGGAGCCTGTGCTCCACAACAAGAGAGGCCGCGATGGTGAGAGGCCCGTGCACCGCGATGAAGAGTGACCCCCGCTCGCCGCAACTAGAGAAAGCCCTCACACAGAAACGAAGACCCAACACAGCCAAAAATAAATATAAAAATAAATCAATTAATTAAAAAAAAAAAAAAACCTAAATGAGGTATCACCTCACACAGGTCAGAATGACCGTCATCAAAAAGTCCACAAACAATAAATGCTGGAGAGGGTGTGGAGAAAAGGGAACCCTCCTACACTGTTGGTGGGAATGTAAATTGATACAACCACTATGGAGAATAGTATGGAGGTCCCTTAAAAAACTTAAAATAGAATCTCACTCCTGGGCATATATATGGAGAAAACCACAATTCAAAAAGATACATGCACTCCAATGTTCATTGCAGCACTGTTTGCAATAGCCAGGACATGGAAGCAACCTAAGCGTCCATCAACAGATGAATGGATAAAGAAGATGTGGCACATATATACAATGGAATATTACTCAGCCACAAAAGGAAATGAAATTGAGTTATTTGTAGTGAGGTGGATGGACCTAGAGTCTGTCATACAGAGTGAAGTAAGTCAGAAAGAGAAAGACAAATATCATATGATGTCACTCATATGTCGAATCTAATTTTTTTTTTAAATAATACGTTGCCTTTTTTTTTTTTAACACTTCTATTATTTATTTATTTGTTTATTTTTTGGCTGTGTTGGGTCTTCGTTTCCGTGCGAGGGCTTTCTCCAGTTGTGGCAAGCAGGGGCCTCTCTTCGTTGCGGTGCGCGGACCTCTCACTATCGCGGCGTCTCTTGTTGTGGAGCACAGGCTCCAGATGCGCAGGCTCAGTAGTTGTGGCTCACGGGCCTAGTTGCTCCGCGGCATGTGGGATCTTCCCAGACCAGGGCTCAAACCCATGTCCCCTGCATTGGCAGGCAGATTCTCAACCACTGCGCCACCAGGGAAGCCCCTGGAATCTAATTTTTAAAAAAGAAAAAGATACCAATAACTGATTTACAAAACAGAAACAGACCTACAGATATTGAAAATAAACTTATGGTTACCAAAGGGGACACATGGGGGAGGGATAAATCAGGAGATTGGGATGAACATACACACACTACTGTATATAAGATAGATAACCAACAAGGACTACTGTATAGCACAGGGAACTCTACTCAATATTCTGTGGTAATATGTATGAGAAAAGAATCTAAAAAAGAATGAATATATGTATATGTACAACTGAGTCACTTTGCTATACACCTGAAACTAACACAACATTGTAAATCAACTATACTCCAATAAAATTAAATTATAAAAAGAAAGAAAAAAAGAAATGGACCAAAAACAGTGGAATTTATTAAAAAGAGTTCATTTTGGTCACAAAAATCAGTCAGATACATATGTTACTGGTATTTGAAAAATAAATGTTGCAATAAACAAAGTCTCAAATTATGTGTAACCACTTCTAACAGTCTACTTTACAACAAATGACCTCAAATATGGGAATAATAATCTATATATTAGTACAATTATAATATAGTCAAACTAGTAGATTGATGTGTAAATAGGCAGCACTATGCCTTCCTGACAAGTTAAGGGTTTGTAGTATCATGGAAAAATTATTGAAAAATATCAAAACATGAAATTTTAAGAAAAATGTGATGATGATAGCTAATATTATTAAGAATCCACAATTTGTCAAGCACATTTCTAATATATTTGCATATGTTAACTTATTTCATTCTCATAAACATATGAAATTGGCACTTTTTTTTAATCCCTTTTTTTGTTGAGGAATCCTAGGTTCAAAGAAGTTAAGTAACTTGTATATTACTCAGTGTCCCAGAGAGAGTGGATGGCAGAGTCAGGGTCCGAAACAATTCATCTGGTTTCACATTCTTCACTTACAATGACTATGTGATTTTAACAATAATAACAAACACACAAACATACACACATAATAAATGCTAGAATCATATAAACCAAAATATTATTGGTCATTGTATTGAACTATGAGATTCAAGGATATTTACAGATCTTCTTTTCAACTTAGTAATTTTTTTTTGCTTAGGTGTGCAGTTGCTCCAGCCCTATATATTTAAAAGGTTATCCCTCTTTCATTGAATTGCTTTTGATTTTTAAGTGTATCTTTTCTTCTTTTTTAAGTGTATCTTTTCATGTAGCTGTTTTAGTAGTTGTTTTAGGTATTATACATACATAACTTATCACAGTCTACTAATGCCATCATTTCACCAGTTAGAGTGAAATACAGTAATTTTAGGAAAACAACAAACCACCACTTCTATAATGTGGAAAGAAAATTGCTTTATTAAAAAAACTGTTACCATACATCTACACAGATGTGGGTGATAGAATGAACATATATGATATAAAAGACACCATCTGCATAATTGTGTAGCCAAATCAAAATGGATTTTATTCATATCAAAGGAGAAGTTTGGCTCAGCACTGAACTGTCACCAAGTTGACTCAACTTAGGGAACACGTCTCCCATTCTTTATATTTAGGATTTCTTTATTCTTTTAGTTGTACTTTTTCATGTCTAAAATAAACATATATTTATATATTTTTAAATACTGGTAAAACAGTGGTAAATAATGCTTTTAAACCAGATAGGGTAAAAAGGTAAAACTATTAATAATATTCAGATAAGTGGAATCATGAAAACCTAAAAGAAGTAAACTATGCAAAATTTATTCAAGATCATGGCATTAATGTTAGTTTGATACTCACCCCTTAAGACTCATTTCTTAGGTAGTTTTAACGAAGAACAGATGTTAGGAGCCTAGGTTCAGGCACCCACACTTTGGTGTCGGTTCAGCCCACACCATTAACCACTTGGCCTGGTATCATTACTTAAGTGCTGTGTCTCACTTTCCACCTTCACAAGTTAAGGATAATAATGGCACCTACCCCATAGGATTCTGTAAAGATTAAATCAAATGTAATGTTCATGTAAAGTTCTTCATCAGAATAGCACTTGTTATATAGTAAAGTGTTAAGAGATGTGAGCCACTATTCTTATTTATGGAATTAAGTAGCAGAGGATTAAAATAGGCAGCACTATGCCTTCCTGACAGTGTTTCTTTATAAAAGGGTAACTCTTGGGGACAGAGGGGAAGGCTATCTCAGACGAAAATGAAAAGTCTAGAGCCTGCTACTCAAAGTGTGTTCCTTAGATTAGCAGCACCTTCATCACCTGGGACTTTGTTAGAATGCAGACTCTCAGCATTCTGCCTCCCAACCTTAATCAGAATCTGCATTTTAGCAAGACCTCTCAGGGGATTCGACGGCATGTTAGTATCACTCTGCACAGAAGAAGTGGCTTGAGGTCAGAGACCTTGATCACATGCCTCTCTTACTTCCTTGCATCATACCTAGGCCTGTGACTTCAGGAGCCCTGGCTTCCTTTGGTGAAACGTTCCCTTGGCCTAGCTAAGACAATCACCTGTCACTATCTTTATAGTTCAATTTCAATTCTGATGCTAAAGAACGTATCTACCAGACAAACATATAGACCAATTGAACAGAGTAGAGAGCCCAGAAATAGCCCACACACATATGGTCAAAGGTGCCAAAAACACACAATGGGGAAAAAATATTCCTTTCAACAAATGGTGTTGGAAACCTGGACATCTACATGTAAAAAGAAAAAAAAAAATGAAATTGTACTCCTACCTTATACCATACACAAAATCAACTTAAAATGGATTAAAGACTTAAAAGTAAGAAGTGAAACTGTAAAACTCCTAAAGAAAAACATAGGGAAAATCTACTTGACATTGGTCTTTGTAATGCTTTTTTGAATGTGATACCAAAAGCACAGGCAAGAAAAGCAAAAATAGACGAGTTGGACATCAAACTGACTACTGCACAGCAAAAGAAACAATCAACAGAATGAAAAGGCAACCTGCAGAATGGGAAGAAATATTTGCAAACCACATATCTGATAAGGAGCTAATATCCAAAATATAGGTGGAACTCTTCAATAATAAATAAATAACCCAATTAAAAAATAGGCAAAGGACTTGAATAAACATTTCTCAAAAGAAGACATACAAATTGCCAATAGGTATATGAAAAGATGCTCAGCATCACTAATCATCAGGGAAATGCAAATCAAAACCACAGTTGAGATATCACCTCACACTTCTTAGGATGGCTATTATCAAATAACGATAATAATAACAATGTGTTGTCAAGGTTGTGGAAAAACTGGAACCTACTGCTGGTAGAAATGTGAAATGGTATAGCAGGTATGAGAAACAGTATGAAGGTTCCTCAAAAAATTAAAAATAAAACTATCACATGACTCAACAACCCCACTTCTTTCTATATGTCCAAAATAATTGGATTCGGGATCTTAAAGAGATATCTGAGCTCCCATGTTCATTGCAGCATTATTCACAATAGCTAGCTAGGATACAGAAACAACTCAAGTGTCAACTGACAGATTCATGAATAAAGAAAAGTTTGTATATAATATACATATATACAATGGAAGACATACACATACATATACATGTACATAAATACGCATACATATACAATGAAATATTATTCAGTCTTAAAATTGAAGGAATTTCTGCCATTTGCAACAACATGGATGAACCTGAAGGACATTATGCTAAGTGAAGTAAGCCAGACACAGAAAGACAAGTATGGCATGATTCCACGTATATGAGGTATCTAAAATTGTCAAATCCGTAGAAGCAGAGAATACCACCATGGTTGCCAGAGACAGGGGAGTGGGGGAAATAGAGCGATGCTCAGTGGGCCTGAAGGTACGATTCCACAAGGTGCGTTCTAGAGATCTGCTGTACAACACAGCACCTACAGTTAACAGCACAGTAGTGTTCACTTCAAAATTTGTTCACAGAGTAGGTCTCACGTTAGGCGCTCTCACTGCCCACAAAACAACAAAACAAAACAAGAACCACAAAGGGACACAAAGAAATTTTGGAAAGGGTTAGATATGTCTATTATCTTGATTGTGCTGATGGGTATTTTCATGTGTCCAAAGATCAGATTGTACACATTAAATATGTGCGGTTCTTTGTATATCAATTATACCTCAACAAAGCTGTTTTTAAAAATGGAAATATCTGAAACAAGACGGTATACGGAACTTTGATTCTATTTTATTTCTATTGCAAATTGCTTCTGTCAGAACCTGACTAAAATAACCCCTGCTCTTTCTGAAAATAATCACTAGCCACCATAAGGGCACAGTGTGACTTACTAAATTATCCTGTCAACTGGAAATTAGCAATTGACCTGTGGATCCCTTTTTAATAAGAACATCCCGGCTGGTATTGATTTATGGAGAGCATTATTTCCTGTTGCAATATGAGTAGTAATAATTTTTCCTCGGAGGCACCTTATGTTTTTAACAGTTCCTATAACAAATGAGATTTTAACAAGGCAGGAGTGATTTTATGTGATCGGAAGCGGTTTGTCACGCACTGGTGATTTGTTTAATTGAACACGATCTAGAAGACTCCAATATTATAAATATGCATTAGCAACAACTCTTGAACATGTATCTGAAACCAGAAATGGAGCCTGAGGTGATGGACACATTGGGACATTTTTTAACTCATGAATAGAAAAGACACCCAATTTTAATTTGGAGCCATTTAGAACTCCCCAAAACATCTTCAATCACCAAAATAATACTAGAATCTTGCACTCACCTAACAAATATTTAACTTATCTATGGGTTGATTGTCCTGTGTGGACAATCAAGCCGGTGTTAAACTCCTTGACTGATGCCCTGCTTCCTAACACAACTGTAATTCTCTGCTCTTACTCAATAGCCAGCCTCTTTGCTGTCATTCTGTTTTCCTGATCACTTCGTTTACCTGTAAGAGACAGTCTCACTGAAATGGATGAAAGCATATTTTTATTCAGGCAGATGCCTTGTAAATCTCAAACTTTCAAAGAGAATATCAATTTTATCCACAAGCCATTATCTGTGACGTCATGAGGACAGGTGCCCATTAGGAAACATGGATTAGGTCCACCCATACTACACGTCATGGGCAAACAACCTTGAGCTGATGGCTACCCAGTACTTATCAGAAGCTTTGTTGAGATAATCCACAATTCAGGGGAAGGATTACCAACTTCCTCTGAAGATATTTGCCCTCCATCTCTAAGTCAAAGAAAATCTGGGAGCTGTATGTTTGGACCGTGTCACACCTGCCACAAGAATTCTTGTTCATTCTAGTTCACTTTAGCGCAAGAGCATATACATCTAATGAGTGTCAGTATGAAAAATAAAGAAGCTATAAACATATTAATAGAGCTTATATAAATGATTCTGTCAAGGATAATTTTAACCGCATGCAGTGATTATCCCTGCGAGGACGTCCTCGTCGGAACTCATAAAAGACTCGTTGTACATCTTTTGAAAATTTAGTTTACTTTCAGGAAACTGAATTATGTAACTAAAAGATTTTCCTTTTGCTTTGTCTGCTGAAAAGCTTATGGCTGACACAGTTCATTCAATTTTGCCTCATTCTTGGCACCATTTTATGTTTTCATTTCGGTTTATTTTCTTTTTGTCACTTCCAGTTTTAACGTTTATTATTTACTTGGATTTTAGTTTCCTCTGAAGATGCCATAAATCTCGTATGTGGTATGTGTAAGTAAATAGTAGGGCCAGGTGACTGCTATCAGAGATCCCACTCTGTCCACCTAAAGCTATTCACACTGTAAGGACACCTCCTTCTGAGCAATTCAATTAGAAACCACCATCTGCATCCCATTGTGTGAGTTAAATTCTTATTAAACAAAACAACAAAAATGAAATTGCATTGATCAAACAAGAGACAACTTTGCTGACCATGAAATGGCTCTTTCCTGAGATAAGTAGGCAAATGGGAGTAAACAAATTTTATAGGCAGAAAAATAACCGATGCCTACTCATCTCCTCCATTTATATAAATAAAGGTAATTTTTATTCATGAAAAATGGCATCTCTTTAACAATTCCCTAGAGGTACCCGACTTCTAAAGAATTTTTCTTGAAGAGATTCTACATTGGCAAAACACCCTGAGATGGGGGATTAACTTTATTTTTTTTTTTTTTGGAATGTATATATTTTATTTTACAAGAAAAATACAATTTACTTCATAAAGTGGCTGTACATTCGGACCAGCATGGCTGAGAGTTCCCATTGCTCGCCATCCTAACATTCAGTATTGCAGTCTTTTTTTTTTTTTTTGATCAACATTAACATCTTTATTGGAGTATAATTGCTTTACAATGCTGTGTTTCTGCTGTATAACATAGTGAATCAGCTATATGTATACATATATCCCCATATCCCCTCCCTCTTGCGTCTCCCTCCCACCCTCCCTATCCCACCCCTCTAGGTGGTCACAAAGCACCGAGCTGATCTCCCTGTGCTATGTGGCTGCTTCCCACTAGCTATCTATTTTACATTTGGTAGTGTATATATGTCAATGCTACTCTCTCACTTCGTCCCAGCTTACCCTTCCCCCTCCCCGTGTCCTCAAGTCCATTCTCTACATCTGTGTCTTTATTCCTGTCCTGCCCCTAGGTTCATCAGAACCTTTTTTTTTTCGATTCCATATATATGTGTTAGCATACGGTATTTGTTTTTCTCTTTCTAACTTACTTCACTCTGTATGACAGACTCTAGGTCCATCCACCTCACTACAAATAATTCAACAGGTGGGAGATTAACTTTAAATCATTCCCAGAAACCAAGCGAAGAAACTTTTTTCCCCAGCTTTATTGAGATATAATTGACATACAACATTGTATATGTTTAAGGCATATATTGTGATGATTTGATATATACCTCTGTTGCAAAATGATTTACCACAACAAGGTTAGTTAACACATCCATCACCTCACATAGTTACCTTTTTATGTGGATGGTGAGCACATTAAGATCTACTCTCAGCAACTTTCAAGTATACAATATGGTATCATTAACTATAATCACTAAACTTACATTAGATCCCCATAACTTATTCCTTTTATAGCTGGAAGTATACACCCTTTAAAACAGCAGAGAAGAGCAAGTTGTGTTACCTGCTGCTGTCTCAGGTACAAAGATGAGGAAAGAGAAATTATCATTGTACTTGGAAACTTAAAGTTCATAGATGACCTTGTCAGGTGAGGTTTTGGTGGAATAGTAGGAGTGCAAGCTTATTGGAATGGGTTCAAGAGAGAATAAGTGAACATGAAATGGAGAAAGGAAGTACAGGAAATGTTTTCCAAACATTTTTCTAAATAAATGAACACAGAAGTGGGACATTGCTGGAGGGAGTAAGTTTTCTTTTTTAAGCATAGATACATGACAATGGAGATGGTCCAGTAGTGAGGAAATTATTGATACAAAAAAAGTAGATGTTCCAAGTGCATGCTTGAGTCAGAAAGAGGAAACGGAAATAACTACACAAGTGGAGGAGCCAGTTAGGGGAGCATAGAGCAAGGCAGAACATGTATATACAAATGCAGGTATATTGGTGGGGGAACTGTGAATGCTCTCACTTAATGTTTATATTTCTCATAGAAATATAAACAAGAAAAAAGTCATCACTTGGGCATGAAGAGAGGGAAAGAGACTTCTGTGAGAGAGGGAAGTCAAAGAGATAAGGGAGATGTCATATGATTGGCAGGAAGTCCCCAAAACTCTTTTAAGTGTACTGGTCATGACTGATGTGAGAACCAGTTGGTATCATTGTATGTTTTTCTCTGGTTACTTGCCCTTCATGGTTGCAGGTATAGTGTTCATGGAGAATTGGAATTAACTAGGTGTGAGATTTTGCCAAGAATGAAAAGAAATAGTGGCAAAGGATCTGGAAGTGATTACAATGATGGACCATGAACTCCAACCTAGGGAAGAAGGGAAGTGAAACATGAGTGGAATCTGAAGGACAAGTTCGTGGGTCAATTTGTTGGAGGACCCATTGGGATGAACGTTGTTGAAAATGGAGTGTAGAGAGAGTGAGCTGGAATGATTTAGGGTGGTAGTCAGAAAGTAAAAGATGTAAAATTGAGGTTATGGAGGGGCTGCAGTTATTGCTAATGACAACATTGAAAGTAAAAACCTGAGGGCTGATACAGAGAGAGGACAGGTGCATTGGACATGGAAATCTCAAAATGAGAGGCCCGGGGGTATTGGAAACATTTCCTATGGGAATACTGACATAGCAAAAAGGCTGACTCATGAGTTGTTAGGAAAAGAGGTGACGAATGAGCTAAAATATCCCGGGGATGAGGGATAGCAAGAAATAAGAATGGCACGTGGTGTACTGAAACAGCATGAGCTTCAAAGAATCTTGGGTTCTGTGAGGAGGAAGCTGGGGTAATGATCTGGAAACAGAAATGAGAAACATTAAGGACCCCTATTAGTTATTTATTGTCACATAACAAATTAACTCAAAACCTAAAAGAACAGTAATCATTTGTTATCCTTCATAGTTTCTGTGAGTCAATTCAGACAAGCCATGACGGGGACAGTCAATCTCTACTCTGAAAGATCTGGGGCCCCATCCAGAAACATAAAGCCTAGAGGCTGGAATCCATGACATTTCATTCCCTTCTAGCTGGGACCGTCGGCTGCAGCGCCCACACGTGGCTCTCCCAGTGGCCTGGGTTGCCTCACTGCATGATGGTAGGGTTCCCAGGGGAAAGCACCCCTTAAGGGAGAGAGAGCCAGGCAGCGGTGGTATTGCCTTCGATTGTCTCACCAATACCTCTGCCACATTTTAGAGACTGAAGCAGTTACAAAGGTCCATCTGCATTCAAGAGAAAAGAACTGAGACCTCACATCCCAGTGAAGGAGGGTCAACATCATTATTGTACAAAGAACACAGGGATCAGACGTCTAATGAGGTGGTCATCTCTGGGAAATGTACTCTGCCACAGCCAACCGCCTTAACTCTAGGATCAATTGTAGAAGTATGGAAAGAAAACATCTACCATGCAAGAGGGCTTCAGGGAAAACAGGAAATGTAATTACATCAAGAAGCTAAAAGAGGCAGTTGAATATGTGGAACGTTTTGCCAGCTCTAGACCCTGGAAGGATTTGTAAGGTTGAGGAAGATGAAGGTCTGAATCACAACAGGAGATGTACAACCATACAGAGGTAAGAGTCTGGTTGATAAGGGATGATCTAGAAGATCTGGGCTTCTTTTGGTAATGGAGATAAACAGAGAGGCAGGGCAGGATGAAATTAATCCTGAGGCTGATGAGTGCTGAAAGGGAGAGAAGAATTGGTCTTGTTGGAGACAGTTGGGGCCCACTGGTGGTTGATCCAAGCCACGAACAGGCAGTATGAACCCAGCCAGAGGGATGGCAGTACCAAGAGTACTCAAGACATTAGAAAAACAATTAATATAATCTACCTTCTTAACAGATACTATGAGGAAAACAGTATACTCACCACAACAGACGCTGGAAAAGCATTGGATAATATGACACTCACTTATGATAAAAAGAAAGCACTTAGCAAACTAGGAATCAAAGTGAATTTTTTGAACCTAATAGTGTATCTACTAAAGATCCCCAGCAATTAGCCTACTTAATATTAGAGTAGTTGACACTTTCCACTTAAAGTCAGGAACAAAGTTTTAGCAGGTGTCAGTGAAAGACACCTGCTAACACTGCTTAGTCATCAATAAAAATTTAGGTATGAAAATGAATAAGAGGTTTACAATTAAAGGAAGAAAGAAAATTGCTATTTGCAGATAATTACAGATAATTTGATTGATTACAAAGAAAATCAAAGACTCCACAGAAAAATTATTAGAACAGTTACCACTAACTTTGGTAAGTTAAGGATCAATATACAAAATTCCATAGTTTGTCTTTGTACGAGCAATAACCAATTATAAAATGTAGTGTTAACAAAATACATTTCCAATAGGAAAAAAAAAAGGAATACCTAGGAATACTGAATACCTAAGAATGCATCTAAAAGAAATGCAAAGCTGTTCAAGAGGAAATTATAAAACATTTTATTGCAAAACATAAAGGAAGATCTTAAAGTGGAGAGATTTATTCTGTGTTCATGGATGGAGAGACTAAATATTGTAAAGATGTCAGTGCATCCCAAATTCATATATTCAAGTTTTCACAGAACTTGGTCAAATTGAAAATGAATGAAAACTGATCCACATGAAAGATCATGATTTTGGAATTTCGGAACATCAAGGATAAAGAGCAAATCTTAAAAGCCCCCAGAAAGAAAACTGGTCACTTTGCAAAGGATTAGAATCAGTCTGGCATTTGACTTTTCAGCAGCTCAACAGAAGCCAGGAAACAGTGTAGCAGTGAGTTCAAAGTTGCAAAATCTCACAAAGAAGAGGAAGGAGGAGGGAAAGAGAGGAGGAGGAGGAGGAAGAAGACCTCCTGGGACTTCCCTAGTGGTGCAGTGGTTTAGACTCCACACTCCCAATGCAGGAGGCCAGGGTTTGATCCCTGGTCTGGAAACTAGATACCACATGCATGCCACAACTAAGAGTTTGCATGCCACAACTAAGGAGCCAGCGAGCCACAACTAAGGAGCCCTTGAGCCACAACTAAGGAGCCCTCGAGCCACAACTAAGAAGCCAGTGAGCCGCAACTAAGACCTGACTCAACCAAATAAATAAATAAATAAATAAATATTTTAAAAAATAATAATAATAAAAAAGAACACCTCCTATCTACTCCACCTCAGGAAGATACTAGAGAATATACTTCACTGGAGAAAAGTAGAAAATAGGCCTCCAAAAATGGGAAGACATGGGATTTGTGGGGAGAGAAGGGAAGGAAAATCCCAGGAAGGCAGCTATGAGATTTGCCGTAAGTTTTGCTGCCATGAAAGAGCCTCATAACCATTGTGCCTAAATCAGTGGTTCTTAAAGAGCAGCCCCCAGTTCACTTGAGAAGAACTTGTTAAAAAGGTAAATTCTCAGGGTTCTTCCCAGACCTACTGGATCAAAATCTCTGGCATTGGGGGTCCAGCCATCCATATTTTATCAAGCCCTCTAAGTGTTTCTGAAGCAACACAAGAGTGAGAACCACTGACCCAGTGTGGCCGTAATACTCAGCAGTCTTTCAGATCACAACTGCTTCCCCAAGTTCTGCAACAGGCATCAAACATGGATCTTTATTTTTTAGTGAGTTTTATTTTTATTTTGAAAACAGTACATATTCTGTGTTGACATCTTGGAAAATATAGAAAAGCATAAATGAAAAAGAAAAAAATCATCTACCATTCCACAATCCAGAAAAAAAGTGTAGTACATTTATATTTATTAATTATATTTATTCTATATAAATACATATATATGTACATTTGGATTATGTGGTAGGTACATTTTACATAGTCTTTTTGTTTAATATTATGTAATGAGTGTTTCCCATGTTATTGAAATATCTTCCCCAAACCTATTTTACTGGCTGCGTATTTCATAATACAGTGGTAGTGTGATTTATAAAAATGTGCTTCTATCGATGGAGACTGAGGGTTTCTCTAAATCGTTGAAGGAATAAATAACAATGCAGTAAATGTCATTATAGCTCTTTCTGCAGTTTTGTGTCCCATTTACAGGCACAGACCTTGTGTCAGAGAGACCTTGCTGTCACTCCTGGATTTACTACTTGCAGAGACTTCTGCGTGTTAATTCACCACTCGGAGTTTCGGTTTCCTCATCTATAAAAATGGGGATATTATTACTCTTCATATAGAACTGCGGTGAGACTTGAGCAGGATGGAATGTGTAAAGCACTTAGTACAGTACCCATCTGAAACTCAGGCTAAACCTGACCCCTAATCCCCGCTGGAGGAGATTACAGCCACGTGGAAACAGCCCGGCTCTGCTGTCCCACCTGGCTGAACACGTGCTCTCTCTACACCCAGCAATTCCGCCCCAACTCTGCCCCTGCGCACAATGACACGTGTACAAGGGTGTTCCGGGCGGCATTCCTTACAAGAGCAGAAAAACTAAAAACAGCCCATGTTCATCAGCTAGACCAGGGGTCCCCAAGCCCCGTCGGTGGACCGCCACCGGTCTGCAGCCTGTTAGGAACCGGGCGGCACACAGGAGGTGAGCAGCCAGCTAGCCAGCGAAGCTTCATCTGCCTCTGGTCATCCCTCGCGTTGCCGACTGAACCATCTGCCGCCCCCATCTGTGGAAAAATTTTCTTCCACAAAACCGGTCCCTGGTGCCAAAAAGGTTGGGGACCGCTGAGCTAGACAACAGATAAACTGTGGTATTTTGCATAATGGAATGTTGAGCAGTAGTAAAAAGAAATGGATTATAACTAAACATAACCACATAGATGAATATAAGAAACTGAAGAAAAGTGAAGAAAAAAAGGTACTGTGTACTATAAAAAAAAAAAAAAGAATGCTAAAGGAAAGTGAAGCTGCAGTAGTAGCAGTGGTAATATCAGTGGTAATAATCCTGGTCTTATAAAGTCTTAAAACCAAATACGCTGGATCAACACTTGGTTTGGTTAAGTCTTTTGTTTTCCCTTCTAAATTTTTTTTTTTTTTGATTTATCATCTAACCATTGATTTATGAGACTGGCCATCACATCACATCCCTCCCAGCATAGCACATCCACCATGACCATTTAATAGGCGAAAGGCACCACAGTGTTTTAATTTGACTTTCTTAATGTTAACAGTGTTGAGTATTTTTAGTGGGTGTAATCATTCTACTTCTTAGCACTAAATCTGTCCAAATACTTTTGTTACATTTTCGGTAAGTTTGGTATTTGAGCTGACTTCTGAAAGCAAACTACTAATTTTTCCATGGGAAGCATGTGGGTGGTGAGGTCAGGGTGGGAGGTTCATTCCAGGTAGAATGAGAAGTACAAAAACTACAGAGGTGTTAAATGTGCAGGTTCTGAAAATGGTGATTTCTTTGATATAACCCCAGGGAGTGTAGAATTTTAGGAGACAAGAATGGCCCAAACGATTGAGGGCAGACTCTTTTTACGCTATGGTAAGTGTTATAAACTTTGTTTATAAAGTGTTCTATAACAAACTTTGATAAACATGTTTATAAACATTGAAAATTATTTAATCAATTAATTTGCATATCAGATTTTGTTTTAGAATAAAAACTGGTGGTAGTGAAGAGGACAGGTTGGGACATGAAGGCAGGAAGTATCAGGACTGTGAAACCATCTGGTGGAAAGAAGGTGTTGGTTGAACAAAGCCAGTGGCCAAGAAGTGAAGGGAATGAATTCAGGGCCACTTCAGAGACAGAATTAATAGGACAGTGAGTGATTAGAGTTCAGTGCTCAGTGAATGTTTAGCACTGAAGTTCCACCTCCGTCAGACAAAATGGGTATTTTGCCCTAATGATTAGAGAATATAAGAAAGGGAAGAGAAACTCAAGTGTGTATGTGGTTTTTTACAATTTTTGGAGGATTTTTGCTGCCATTTTCCAAGTTGTCCTACTTCTTTCTGACAATCTGTGGTGTCCTGACAATCTTTTCAAATATTGCTCCATGTCTGAAATTTACTTTTCTCACCCAAAATATGTTTCTTCTTTTCTAGTGCTGGAAACACAGCTCCTATACTTTACGTCTTCCTTTCGCTCCTCAACATCGTCTTCATCTTACCTTAGCACCCTGAGATGTGTCCTAGAAGCACATATCAATCAACATATGATCAAAATCACCTTCATCAAGGGGCTTCATCCAGGGGCTTCCTTGCTGTCTGTCTTATAGATGGGCTTTGCCAATAGGGAAGAGCAGCAGAAGAGAGAAGGAGCAGAGAGGACTGTGGGGGGTTAATTTCCCAGGCTCCCCATCTCCCCCTCCCCCTGCCATCTCTATCTCCAGGCTGGTTCTGAGATCCCAGGAACTTCTCTTTCCCCTCCTCCCCTTGCTTCTTCAAGGCTAGAGGTAGGGGTGGAGAACCCATCACCCACCACTAGCCCGGAGCACTGCACTCTCCCTCTTGGTTTCTCTGTGGGATACTCTGCCCACATCTATGAAAATAGTGCCTTGATTAAACTGT
This sequence comes from Balaenoptera musculus, assembly GCF_009873245.2. Classification (NCBI taxonomy): domain Eukaryota; kingdom Metazoa; phylum Chordata; class Mammalia; order Artiodactyla; family Balaenopteridae; genus Balaenoptera; species Balaenoptera musculus. The sequence continues at coordinate 101,753,319 of NC_045793.1, read as the reverse complement.
TGTCAAATTGCTCAAATTGAGTGTAACATCTGTTTCCTGCTGAGATGTTAACAGATACAGAAATGGGTACTGGAAATAGCTCTAGGAAACAGACCTTCAGCACGAATTCCGGGATTGGGCTCCTCTCCTTGCCCTAGGGAAGGAGGCAAGAGTAAGTACCTGCATCCGGGGAATCGTGGTTATTCAAATTAAAGTAGATACGGTGAAGGATGAGTGGTTGGAACATCAGTTTGCTGCAGCAATTAGTCTCCGTGGAGATAATATGGGTTAAAAGATCGTGCCATTAGTTTTTTTTCTGATCTAGAACAGAGCTTCTCAATTAGTGGCAGTTTTGTCCCCCAGGGAACCTTTGGCAATGTCTGGAGACGGTTTTGATTGTCACAACTTGGGGTGGGGGTTACTATTGGTATCTAGAGGGTAGAAGCCAGTGATGATGTTAAACATCCTACCATACAGAGGAAAGTCCCCATAACAAGGAATTCATCTGGCTCAAAACGTCAGTAATGAAGAGGCTGAGAAACCCTGCCCCAGAGAGAGATGGAAAGCAGTGAACATCGGATTGAGAACTTGAGCAGAAATCAGAAAGTCTAGGTGACAGATTAAATGAGATCCTCGTCTCCTGGAGTTTTGGGGCAGGTAGGGCTGAAGACCAAGCCAGAGGTCTGATCGTAAGGACTGCAGAGAAATACTCGACCCTGACAAGTCTCATCCGTACCAAGGTGAGGGTCCTGCTGAGGAAACGTGGAGCCCTGAGACATGGGACAGGAATGTTTGTGCCAAAAGAGACACGGCAGGAAACACTGGACTCTCAAATCTTTCTGAAACCTTTGCAAGTGGAGAGTGCCCTTTAACTTCCACAAAAGGAGTCAGTCTCCCCTTGTATAAAAGCTTATGAGTGGGGCTTCCCTGGTGGCGCAGTGGTTAGAAATCCGCCTGCCAATGCAGGGGACACGGGTTCGTACCCCGGTCCGGGAAGATCCCACATGCCGCGGAGCAACTGGGCCCATGAGCCACAACTACTGAGCCTGCGCGTCTGTAGCCTGTGCTCCGCAACGGGAGAGGCCGCAAGAGTGAGAGGCCCGCGCACCGCGATGAAGAGTGGCCCCCGCTCGCCGCAACTGGAGAAAGCCCTTGGACAGAAACTAAGACCCAACACATCCAAAAATAAATAAATTAATTAATTTAAAAAAAAAAAAAAGCTTATGAGTGACTTCACCTAGGCCAGTAGCCCCACCAACTGATACCAGTTCTCTCCATAGCCCACCCTCTACCCCATGCCTTCAGGCTTATAATCACAGCTAGGCTCCAATGTGGACAGGACAAAGAAGTACCAGGTCTGCTCTGAAAGCAGATCTATACCCCCCAAAACTATAGGATTAAGCAAATCTCTATTGGCAGGAGCCTGGGAGCACATGAAAGGTAGATTCTAAGTGTGTCAGACCAAGAAGGATAAGGTGTAATGTTTGAGCAGGCCCTAGTCAATAAGATGTCTGCTCTCACTGCAGGATTTGGGTTTGATGTGTTGCCTCAAGCACCTGGGGGTGATGTAAGCTGGGTTGGCTTAATTGAAGCTGGAACTCAACAATGGTTTATGGTCTGTGAATTGCGAATACCGCAACTTCCCTGGCATGTTCTAGCAGAGATTTCTCTTTCTATCAGAACCACCTGGGGAACTTAGTAAAATTACAAAAGCCTACTCTCTACTACTCCCCTCTACTGCTCCAGAGCAGCTGTTAAACCTCAATCTTGTCAGAAGCACTGACCTTTCAAAATTAACAAAGCCCAGGTCACAACCAGATCTAATGCATCAGAATATCTGTGGGTGGGACTCAGGGCCTATCAGTGCTTTCTGAAGCTTCCAGGTGATTCTATTATGCAAGCAAGATTCACAGCCACCAGGTGAAGGATTCTGAAGGTCCGGAGGAGGAGGCTGGGTCTTTTTGAGAAAGGACCCTGTCCTGTGGCTCCAGAAGTATATCATTAATCTTCCCCATGCTTTCCAGAGTAATCTCTCAGCCCCAACCACTATAATTATGCAGTGAGAATAAGAATATTCAAAGGTTTTTAGACACTAGCTCTGGCCTGATTCTGACCCTTGGAGACCTAGAATCTATGGACCAGGGGCTCTGGCCCACTAGGCAGATTGTACAGCGGAGGCTAGACAGAGGAAGCCCTGACCTGAGTTCTTCCCACAATGGGGCTAGTGGGACTGTGGATGTTTCTCCAGGCCCAGAAAATATAGCAAGGTTAGATACACTTAGTCACCGAGAGAATCTCCTTGTCTATTTCCTGACCAATGGAGTAAAGACTATTATAGTAGAAAAGGCCAAATGGAAGCCTCTGGAAATGCCCCCACCCACCCACCACTAACTTCACTGAGAGAGTAAACCACAATCAGATACCTCCTTTCTAGGGAATCTAAGAGACAAATGTCCCCACTGTATAGTTTAAAGATGCTTGGGTCACCTATTACATCCATGTTTACCTCACCCTTTTGGTTGGTACAAAAGGAAGGTGGGTACAGATCTCCCCTCACCAAAGGTGGACACTCAGCCTCCAATATGACATAGCTCACTTAGGGTGGCCAACCTGCCACCTGATGGCAAGTTGTCACCTTGGACCCCTTTCATCATGGAGGGAATAGTGACTTGTCTTCATAGGGATGGGCACATATTCTTGATAGAAATTAGTCTTTCTCATCTCCACTTCTGCCAGTGCCACTATTTATAGACTTACGGAGTGCCTTATCCATCATCATGTAAACGTGTACATATTGCTTCTTTTCAAGGAACTCATTTTGTGGTGAAGTACGTGTGGCAGTGCAATTCTGCTCTTACCTCCTGCTCCTTATCCCAGAAGTTGAAAGTTCAGTTATTACACCAGTTGGGAGACAGTATTCTGCTAGACAAGGTACTGTCTTAAAGGATGTAGTATATTCCTTAACCAGTGGCTAGTATGTTTCCATATTATGTACTGTCAGGTCAGGAGCCAAGGCATGGAGGTAGAAGTGGTAACTAGTTACTAATAAAACTCTTGGGCTTCCCTGGTGGCGCAGTGGTTGAGAATCTGCCTGCCAATGCAGGGGACATGGGTTCGAGCCCTGGTCTGGGAAGATCCCACATGCCGCGGAGCAACTGGGCCCGTGAGCCACAACTACTGAGCCTGCACGTCTGGAGCCTGTGCTCTGCAACAAGAGAGGCTGCAACAGTGAGAGGCCCGTGCACTGTGATGAAGAGTGGCCCCAGCTCGCCGCAACTGGAGAAAGCCCTCGCACAGAAACAAAGACCCAACACAGCCAAAATAAATAAATAAATAAATAAATAAATATATAAAACAAGAAGCTATCTACAAAAAAAAAAAAAAAAAAAAAAACTCTTGATGAGTCAATCCCAATCTCTTAATTCATCCCACTCCTCCCCTTTCCCCCTTGGTAGCCATATGTTTGTTCTCTATGTCTGTGTCTTTATTTCTGTTTTGCAGCTAAGATCATCTATATCATTTTTCTAGATTCCACATCTATGTGTTAATATATGATATTTGTTTTTCTCTTTCTGCCTTACTTCACTCTGCATGACAGTCTCTAGGGATTGACATATATACACTATTGACACTATGTATCAAACAGATAACGAATGAGAACCTACTGTATAGCTCAGGGAATTCTACTCAGTGCTCTGTGGTGACCTAAATGAAAAGTAAATCCAAAAAAGAGGGGATCTATGTATAAGTATAGCTGATTCACTTTGCTGTACAGTAGAAACTAACACAACATTGTAAAGCAACTATACTCCAATAAAAATTAATTTAAAACAAAACAGATTTCTTGGACAGATTCTTAGTATGACCAATACAGCACTATTGTTTTGAATGTGTGTATTCTACAAAACAGACAATAAAATAGTTTTTTAAAAAACCCTTGATGAATGTCTGCTTTCATCCCTCACAATCTCAGCCCAACTAGATGTAGAGGGAGGGATGCTTTCACTGGGGACCAAAGTCATGATTTCACGATTTGGAAGCTGAGGCTCGTCCGCGGCCATTTTGGACCCCTCCTATCGCCAAAACAACAGACAGAGAAGGAGGCAGCTCCGTTATCAGACGTGATTCACCCCAGTGGGAATGCCACTGCACTGTGAGGGCAAGGAGGTTCTGTATTAGAGCTAAGAGGTCCCTCATCGCTAGAGAACTGTGGCCACCCAATGAAGACAAGACCTCTAAGACCTCCCGGCCCAACAAAGTGAAAACCTGGGGCATCCTACCAGGCAAAGAGGCTACCTAGACCAGGTGCTAAGAGGGTGAAGAGAGAATATAGAATAGATGGGAAGGAAGAGAGCAGTGGCTGCCAATGTAGGCCTGTGACAGCTACATAATTGGGGACCATAGCAGTTCATCTCCATATTAAGTGTTTATTCCTTCCCTTTTATTCTCAGGCCCCTAGTTTTAGCTAATGGTACAGGCTTCAGGTAGGAGTATGTCTGTCTAGACATCTCTCAATGATGGCGTGTTAGCTGTTGGGGTCTTCTGTGTTTCCTATGTTGAGGACATGGGTTTCTCACCTGGATGAAGTACAAGTGTGGAGGCCAAGGGACCAAAGGAACGGACTGAATAGATATCTTCTATCTGCCCCTCCAGGCCTCCTGTCCGCCTTCCCCTAGGTGCCGGTGCCCTAGGGAGCTGACCAATCACAGCTGAACCTGCGACCCCTGGCTTCCAGCTGCGTTCAGACAACAGGAGGATGGGCAGGAAATCAGAGGGAGGAAAGGAAGTCAGAGAGTGAGGCGGGTATTTACTCTCCTGGTTTCCTCCAACCCCGCAGGGATGCGTGGACTTGCTTACCTCGAGGGGAAGGGCCCTCCACACAGGCTTCCTCGTCTCCGGTGCTGGTTAATTGCTTGTACATTTGCCCCACTAGACCCAGTTCTCCAAGGCAAGGCACCAGCCTCTACCCTGCCCACACATTTCTGACAAGTCTCTCTATTAAACCCACCTCAGACTACCCAATTTGAGTGTGCCATCTGTTTTTGCCATGACCCTGTCTGATACAGTTCCTCTTTTAATGAGATTTTTCTTTCTGTGCTTTTTCCTAAAAAAAAAAATTAGGGGGCTTACCTGGTGGCGCAGTGGTTGAGAATCTGCCTGCCAATGCAGGGGACACGGGTTCGAGCCCTGGTCTGGGAAGATCCCACATGCCGCGGAGCGACTAGGCCCGTGAGCCACAACTACTGAGCCTGCGCGTCTGGAGCCTGTGCTCTGCAACAAGAGAGGCCACGATAGTGATAGGCCCGTGCACCGCGATGAAGAGTGGCCCCCGCTCGCCGCAACTAGAGAAAGCCCTCGCACAGAAACGAAGACCCAACACAGCCATAAATAAATAAATAAATAAATAAATAAATAAATAAATAAATAAAAAAGATACAAAGTTTAATTAAAAAAAAAAAATTAGGAATTTTTAATTAAAAGAAAAGTTTCCAAAAACAAAAAGAAAACTCATTTTGAATTTTTTTTTATATGTTTTGGGGTGATAAAATTCTAAATAGCCCTGACTTGGATTGCAGTCTGCCCAATTACACTTTAAATAGCTTTGATTTGGAATTATATGCCCTAGAATCAAGGTTATTTGCAAATCTATTTTGCCAAAATCAGAAACCAGGTTTGAGTGTCCCAGTCCTCTTATTTAAGGGAAATATTGTAACAAACTGAGCATAATTGTAGAAGGAAAGTATAGAAACATTTTTCTTGCCTGTGTAGATCTAATTTGCAAACCACAAACAATATTTAAGCCATTCATTTGCACACATTTGCTCGATTACTGCCGTTACTTCAGTCAGAACCATAGTCCGCTCAGTGAGCCGCTGCCCGGCTGAGGAAGTTAATTCAGCTCCTTGTTCTTGGTAGCTGAGTCAGACTTTCTAAAGAATCTTTTAACAAGCTAGCCAAAGAAGTTAGCACATTTTATTTCTCCTCAAAAATATTCAAGATCCGAATATAGGCAAAAATAAATACATGTCAGGATGGGATTTATGAAATAAGCATTCAAAAAGAATGTGATATTTAATAAGAACAGGACTGAAATTATTTCTGTCATTTTTCCAGGCAGCAGTATACTTCAATAGTTTGTTCTTGGGGTTATACACTTATAAAAACTATGTAATTACTGACTATATTTCTTCTTAGTCATAACTTCGAGGGTGTTTTTCAAACATCTGGATATGAAAATGTGATTCTTTTAGACTCGGATTTAAGAAAGCCCCCAAATTTTAGAAAAAGATGTTAGGTGCAAAGTACTTCCACAGCGTCAAGTGAGATAGACACTGAATTCAGAGAAGGAGCTGAGAGAGAGTGGTCAGTAATCGGGGTGAGGACCACTGCATGCACACGAAGCTGGTAAGGGGGTCGTGAGGTGCCCACTCTAACATACCAACATTCATGCCGAAAGCAAGGGGTGTAAGCTTTGCTGCATTTTAGAATCACTGGAGAGCTTTTAAAAATTTCCACCCCTGGGTTTCACTCTATACAAATTAATTCAGAATGTCTGGAAGTAGGACCTAGCTGTCAGTGGTTTTTTGTTTGTTTGTTTGTTTTAATCCCAGGTGATTCCTCAGTGCAGCAAAATTTGGCAACCACTGCCCTAGGGTTTGAGATAGCATAAGGACCAGATATCACCCATCCTTGACAAGACTAAAGGCAAAATGTTTCACTGCAACTGATCGAATGAAGGGAGGTGATGGGGGGAGGCAAGAGTGCCTGCATTTTCTTCTGGATCAAGCAAAGCCTACCACCCAGGAAGGGGTCTGCCCGGGGCCCATCTGGAAAAGGATCCAGCCCAACAGGGCTTCCAGCCAGGGTTGAGGCCACCCAGGATAAAGAGGCCTTGCACTGCTGAATGCAGAGCTGAGGGCAGGGCAGCTGAGTGGCTACCAGAGACCTTGTGTCAAGAGGACCACTCAGAACATCCTAGGAGCTAGCAAAGGTGCTTCTGCCTCTGATGCCAGATTACAGCAGTCGATGTAAACTGTCCCCGTCCCTTTGCCTCTTCTCCCTCTCCACCCGTCTCCCAGTCACCAAAAGTCAGCAAGCAATGGAAAAGGTCACAGAAAAGCTGGCAGAGAAGGAAGCTGGTCACCTCCTGCTCCCCACCGCGGGCGGGATATGAAGCAGATGTGAGTCAGAGTGTGGAGAAACCTGAACTTGAAAGGACATTTGGAGGTTTGATTATTACAGAGATACAGAGGTTTCAATTACTTAGAAGGGACTGTTCTTGGAACTAAAGATACAGAAAGGGATTTTATTATCTGAGAGTAACCCAAAGTTTGGAGGTCTTTCCAAGATTTAATTGAGGGGCAGGGGAAAATGATCCAGAAGTTGGGGGTTGAAAGGCAATGGGCAAAGAATAAAGTTTGCTTCTCTTTTGTATCCTTTCAAGCTCAGTTTGTTCAGTAAAATGTCTACCTCAATGTAGTTGCTGGTGCACCAGAAAGAAGGGCTATGGGAAGATACCATGACCCTCCAACCACCTGCTACATCATCAGACTCCAAAATTTAGGCACGTCTCTCTACCGCATGGAAGGTACTCGCTCAGAAGGCCAGACTCCTGACCTCTCTACTCAGCTGGGGCTGTTAGTCACCCACTCAGAAACTGGAACGCGCAGCAAACAGCAAAAAGACTGAAATTTACAAGGGTTCTCTATATCCTAAGAGATGTAAGCTCTCCAAGAGGACCACTGAGGGCAGAGACAGAGAGGGGGAGCACCTGCTAAAAGGGCACAGTGTTCATGAGCCTGTCAACCTGTGGCCCCGAAGATTCTACAATAGTGCATCAAAGCCCCACTAAATGAAGGCCTGAATAGACCACTAGTGTGTCTAAATGGGCATACAAACCAAACACTAATCACAGAAGATGCATTTAATGAAAGTCAACATTTGCTTCCGTAAAGGAAAAAAAAAAAAACTTGTCAAATGAGGGAAAAGGTAAATTTTTAAACCTGATTAGGGATATCTACAAAATACCTACAGCATGCATCATATTTAATTGTGTTATTTAGTGCTGCTATAAACAACAGGGTGTTTGTATCCTTTCCAGTTAAGAGTTTTCTCCAGATATTTGCCCAGGAGTGGGATTGCTGAATCATAGCAACTCTACTTTTAGTTTTTTAAGGAACCTCTGTACTGTTTTCCATAGTGGTTATTATTTTCCTGAAAGGTCTATGGGCCCTTTTTATATCTTATGGGAAATAATCCTTCTACTGCTATGTATAGAAATATGTTTCTATTATTTTCTTTGATTTCATTTATTGTTTTTTCCTATCCAGAAACATTTGAGTTTTTGATGAAGTTCAATTTATCATTTTTCCCCTTTCTGGCTTTACCAAGTAAGGATTAAATGCACTCACATTTTCTTGTGGTAATATGGGGGTTCATTTTGTGATTGAAGTTTTTAACCTGTCTTCAATTTATTTTAATATGGGAGTCAGTAGGAATCAAAATTATATTTTTTGAATAGAAGTCAACACCAACCATTTCTTGGGGCAAACCATTAATTTGCCCCTTTCCCACTCAGGTGCCAAGTTACTACCTTTACAGATATTAACATCATATATATATATGCATATACATATGTCTACTTCTGTTTTAATATCACTAGTTCCACCTGTTTCACTTCCTCTCACTACATTTCTTATTACATATTTATTGGAAACAACTTTTGAATGACCTTGTGTTCTCATCACACTTTTTTTTAAAAAAATACTTTTGGTAATATTAACTTTATAATAAAGTTGACATCTTTGCAATATAAAGACTTATTTGTAGACTTAAAAAGCATTTGAAAGTTTCCTTCATACAAAGCTTACTCATTTCTTATTAATTTCATTTCTAGACTTAAATCTTTTCTGTGGTTACTGGGTGATTTTTTTTCTTTAATTTTTGTCTAAGAATTCTTTGATTTGATGGCCTTAATCTTGAATCCATAGGCTTAGAAGACTTCTAAATTGCTTTTACTATTTTTTCAGTTAATTATCGTGGGTTGCATACTGTAGGCTAATAAAGATAATTCATACACCTTTTTATGATTTTATTCACTTATTTCTTTTTCTTATATGTTTACATATCTTAATAACCAGAATAATTTTAATTCTAAGTGGTGATAATGGATATCATTGTCTCATTGCTCCATTCAACATGAATACACCTAGAATTTTCAAATATATTTAAATTCTATATCTATATCAATATCTATCTGTTCCTATTTTAATCAGACTTAATTTTTACCAGGAATGGATGTTGAATAAGTTTCAAATGTATTTTATCATTCATGATGATGGAGATAATCATATGATTCTCTCTTTTGATATATTAAAATGACAGATTATATCAACGTATTTCCTAATATCAAATGCTAATTGCATTACTGTTGTGAACTTCATTTAGTTATGGCATATAACTCTTTTGTCACACTGCTAATTCTGAATGTTAATATTTTATTTCAAATTTTGTAACAATATCAGACTAACTTTAGCGGCTTGTCAAATTCTGACATAATCGTTTTTGCTGGGTTTATAAAAACAGCTTGAAAGATTTTTAATACATACGTTCATACTCTGGATTTTGTAGCATAGTTTATGTAGCATTGATATTTCTAGTTTTTAAATGTTTGGTCAGTTTCCACAATGAATATATCTCAGACTGTGTAAGTGAAAACTTGTGGGTGATGGGCATGGGTGTGTTTTTTTTTTTTCTTCTTTGTGTACCCAGACAAGTTTTGGCATCAAATTCATTCTAATCTCATAAATGGGATGAAAAGTGTTCTCTCTTTGTTCTGTGAAGGAGTTTGGGATTATTTAGTATTTGACTGCTAGAACTTCCCTGGTCCTATTGTCATCTCATTGAAAAGTGCTGATTGAATTTCAATTAACTATTGACTAAATCTTTTTAATGGTCGTATCACATTACCTATCCTTTCTTCCTGAATTGAAATAAACAAAATGCAGTCACTTCTCACAGCTCCAGTGCTGTCATCCCATTTAGAGACAGCATCTTCTTTCATCTGGTTACTGCCTTTGCGTCTGCTCACTCCTTGTTTCTCCCTGTCTTCCCAGAGCAGCGCTGTATCTGTCGCCCAACATGGCACTAGCTAGCCACACTTGGCTGTTGGGCACTTCAACTACGGTTAATGTGATTGAAAAACTGGCTCATTAAAGTTAAATTTAAGTTGTGTTTGTTTGTTTGTTTAACATCTTTATTGGAGTATAATTGCTTTACAATAGTGTGTTAGTTGCTGCTGTATAACAAAGCGAATCAGCTATACATATACATACATCCCCATGTCTCCTCCCTCTTGCATCTCTCTCCCACCCTCCCTATCCCACCCCTCTAGGTGGTCACAGAGCACCGGGCTGATCTCCCTGTGCTATGCGGCTGCTTCCCACTAGCTATCTACTTTACATTTGGTAGTATCTATAAGTCCATGCCACTTTCTCACTTAAATTTAAGTAACTGCATGTGTCTGGTGACAATAGAATTGATAGCACAACCTTAGTGTCTTTCTCAAAAGAGAAGCCAGAATGAGCCTTTACAAATTTAAGTCAAATCAGAGGATGCCACACTTCTGCTTGTATCTGTCGATGGCTGTGGATTGTAATAGCATTCAAAGCAAAAGGGATCCTATTACAATTGTGGGGCTTACAGCTTCCTAAGGACCTGGCCTCATCACTCTGTCTCTGATCACGTCTTTCATTAATCTTTACTGGCGTTACTCTTTCACTCTCCTCCCTTTTGCTCCAGCCATACTGGCCTTCTTGCTGCTCCTTGAACAAACTTGCCAGACATAGTCTCACATTAGGGCCTTTTCACTAACTGTTCCCTCCCCCCGGAACACTCTTCACCCCGATGTCTGCCTGGGCAACACCCTCACCTCTTCAAGTCTTTGCTCCAATATCACATCCTCAATAAAAACTACCCTCACCTATCAGCGTCCTTGATCCCTTTCAACTACATCCCTTTTAACTACATTTTCTTGCTTTTTTTAATAGCATTTATAATCCTCAAATGTATCATATAATTTTATGACTTATTGCGTTTGCTTTACTGTCTGTCTTCTCCCATCGATGGTCTGGGATGTAGGTGCCTCAAGGTCAGGATTTTTTGCTGTTTTGTTCACTGAATCATCTCAAAAATCCAAAACAGTTTCAGGTAAAATAATAGCTGCTCTAAAAGTATCTGTGGAATGAGTGAGTAAATGAGCATTTTTATAAGCTTTGTTTTCTATGAATTTATCTAGTTCATACCATTTTGTCATGGGGTAGATTTATTCATGATATCCTAAATTTGTCACCTGCTTAATCCCTGTTGCATCTGCAGTGTGCCTCTTTTTTCATTTCTAGTGGCTTGCTTATTTCTTCCTTCACTCTTTTTCTTAAGTTCTCCAGAGGTTTGTCTCTTAATAATCTTTTCAGAAAACCAACTTTTGGCTTTTTCAATACTCCTATTAGATTTTTGTTTTCTATTTCATTAATTTCTGCTAATATCTTTATGTTTTCATCCTTATAGAGAGTTTTAAATTGAAAGATTGGCTCCTTACATTTTAGGATTTTTTTCTAAAGTAAGAGTTTACAACAGTAAATTTCTCTCTAACTATATCCTTAGCTGTATCAAACGTTTTAATAAAAAGTATTTTGAATATCATTCAGATTTAAGCAATTTCTATTTTTCTGTCTTTTTCTCATGAGATCTTAAGAAGTTCTAGTTGTCAGGAAACTTGAAATTAGTCTTTTGGTTGTTGTTTTCCAGACTAATTTTACAACATTCAGGGAATGATTCTATGTTTCCAGTCGTTAGAAATGTTTAGGACATAGCTCTTTGGCCTTTATTTTGGTCACATTTCATAAATGCTTTATGGTTTCTTGAAAATAATGTGCATTTTCCAGTTGTCGGGTATAATACCCTATATGTGTCTATTACTAAGCCGTATTAATTATCCTAGTCATATTTCTGTGTCCTTATTGATTTTTGGTTACTTGATAATTTGTCAATTTCTAAGAGATGTATGGTAAATATCGATTACACTTAAGCTAGATCTATTAATATCTTCTTGTCAATTATTTTCTATTTACACTTTGTATATTTTAAAGTCACATTGTTAGTTACATACATTTACCTTTATTATTAAGTAGTAAACATTTTAATCCCTAGTAATGATTTTTGATCAAACATCTATTTTTATGATATTAAAATAACATCTAGTTTCTCTCATTCATATTTACATGGTATACTATTCCTCAGTCTATAACTCTCAATCTTTTTTCCTTATGTTTTAGATGTGTTATTGGGAAATACTATATATAAAGATTTTTTTTTAATTGCTTTAACAATTTTTGTATTTTAGCTGGGGATTCTAGTTCACATACATTTAATATCACATTGATGTATTTGGATTACTTTGTTTTATTACATGCCTTGTATTTGTCCCACTTTTTCTACCTTCCCTCCTTTTTTGCCTTTTTTCATTTTGAGAATTTTTGTAATATTATTTCATTATCTCATGTTTTTCCTTTATACCACATTGTTTATTATTCCAGTTCTAATATTTTCACAATTATCCTAAAGTTAATCAATGGTTTTATCTTCAGTTTTCAAATCCCAGTGTATAAAAGAGGTTTAACTACAATCACCTCCTTTCAACTTATATGCTATGCTGTCCAGTATATCAGCTATTCATCGTTCCCCCACTCTCTAAACTAGTTATTTTTGTTTAATTAATTTTACCAATGTTTTTACCCATATCTTTGTTCATTATTCTGCTTTGCTTCTTAGACTTTTAGCGAGGCTTTCTCTCTGACATACATTCTCTAGAATTTCCTTTAACGATGGTCTGATAGTGAACTATCACCTTTTGTCCTGAAAATGTCTTTATTTTACCCCAGTTCTTGAAACACATTTGTATTCAGTGCATAAGTTTGGCACAGTTATTTTCTTTTACATAATAAAGATATAACTTTACTCATTCCTATTTGTGAGCTGTTGGCTGGAAGTGGGTCACTCTTTTGTAGGTAATCTCTATTGCTTTTTCAGTTGCTTTTAACATCTTATTTTCCTTTGATATTCTTTCGTTTCAATGTCAGGATAGTGATAAGAAGGCTTTTCACTATAAACTCTTTTTTGAAGAGGTATGAATTCTTTACTTGGACCTTTGTTTTAATTTTAGAAAAAAAAAGGAATGGCCTTTAAATTTTATGAGATACCTTTTCAGCATCAATGGATATGATTGTATTTTTTTCTCCTGTAATTTATTGATGTAATGGATTATTTGATTCATACTTTCATATTTAACTACACTTTTATTTCTGTATTAAAACCTACTTATAGTGTGTTTGTTACTTTTTGAATTCCTTTCTGGGTTCTTTTGCTAACATTTTATTTTAAATGATCTGTTTTCTACTTATAATTGAGATTTTTTATAATTTACTTTAGATGCTATCATGATTTAAAATTTTACTGGCTTTGTAAAATGAAGCAAAAAGATTTTGTATCTTCTTTATGGCCTAGGATAGTTTCAATAGCACTGTCAGTCTTTAATCGATTACATAAAGTTCAGCTGTGAAAAGACCTGGTCCAGGTGTCCTCTTCACTGGGATATCTTTTATTACCTCCTGAATTTCTTCTATTCTTATTGGTTCATTAAAATTTTCACTTCCTCTTGGGTGATTTTGGTAATTTGTATCTTCCAGGAAATCATGCTATTTATCATGGTTTTCAAAGTTGTTACCCTACACTTATATATATATCAGAGTTTCCAGATTTTTAAAAATCCTCCTTTATGTTACACTGTCTTTCTCATCCCTCATGGAGTCGACATATCTATTTTAAATCCTTTTGCTTTCCTCAATGTACTTGCAAGTGGTGTATTTATTTTATCAGTATTTTCAAAGAAAAATCTGTGATGATTCATTACAAATGAACTGTGTTGTTGTTTGCCATTTCATCAATATTTGATTTTTCTATACTAATTTCCACATCTTGATTTCTTTTAGTAAATTATGTTGTTCTTTCAAAATTTTTTATTACTTAAATTACTTTATTTTCCTTTCTTCTTCTTTAATAACAAAGGCACTTAACAGCAAGAATTTTCCTGTAACTACAGATTTTACTGTTGCATATAGTTCTGTATTAAATAGCTTCTTTTTATTTGATTCTAAATAGTAATGCCCTTAAGTGATCAGCATTATTATCAACCTATCAACCATAATCTTAACTATTAAGAGGTCAGGACTCAGAATGATTTACAGTTTAAAAGGCTTCTATACCAAAAGAAAAAGAAATAATTTTACAGTATGCTAATTAAAAATATATATGCTTTAAAAATCTGACCTGCTCTGGTTGGGAGGGACACAGCATAGAAAAATAATGTGCATCAAATTAATTACCATGTAATAATTTCAGACAAATCTGAATTCTCAAGAGTAAATATCAAACAAAACAAAGTGTTTTTTAATTGATAAATGTTTACCCACCATTAAGAAGAGGTTGAAAATATTTCGATAACTGTATTTAAGTCCAGTTGTAGTAAACTTGTATTACAAAATTTTAGGAAGGAGACGAAATTACCATAGGACTGTGTCACTAAAACACACTTCTCAGTCCTTTTCGCTGAATTAATAAAATAAAATAAAGCAAAAAAAAAAATCTAGGGCTTCCTTGGTGGCGCAGTGGTTGAGAATCTGCCTGCTAATGCAGGGGACACGGGTTCGAGCCCTGGTCTGGGAGGATCCCACATGCCGCGGAGCAGCTGGGCCCGTGAGCCACAACTACTGAGCCTGCGCGTCTGGAGCCTGTGCTCTGCAACAAGAGAGGCCACGACAGTGAAAGGCCCGCGCACCGCGATGAAGAGTGGCCCCCGCTCGCCGCAACTGGAGAAGGCTCTCGCACAGAAACGAAGACCCAACACAGCCAAAAATAAATAAATAAATTAAAAAAAAAAAAAAATCTAGGTATATAAAGAGGATCTTGAAAGTTGCCTAATTTTAGATTTCCCATTAATGCCAGTGTGTGGGAACTGAGTTAGAACTGGTTTTATTTCGAATAAGTGAAAGAACATGCCATGTTTGTATTTCTAGTGTAATGGGTCAAATTTGTTCTATCTATACTCTTCCTTCCCCATTACATCATCTCATATTACCACGACATACTTAGGAAAAAGACAATTGTATTTACTATTAAACAAAATAGAATAATAACAAATTGCTCTTACTCCTCCAATTAGAGAGTGCAGTGTCAAAGAAAGTAAGCAGGAGAAAATACATGAATAAAAATATAAGCAAAACCATGAAAGTTATTAAAGAAAACAGGTTAAAAAGGTTATATGACAAATACCTAAAGGTAAACAGATGTTTCGATACTAGAAAAATAACATAATAGTAATATTAGTGTCCATGGAAGCCATGTGTGATTGTCCTTAGAGATGGAGAGATGGTATGTGTAGAGGTGAGGGATATAAGAAAATTAAATCTCTCTTAGCAGGAAGGAAGCTGATAAAACTGTAAACTGAATAGGTATGGAAAAGTATGATGGGTATGCTATTTAGGAATATAAAGTTAAATACCAGAAGAAACAGCTACACGTGTTGAATGTAGTTGCCTCTGAGGAGCAGGAATCAAGAGTGGGAAGGAATAAATTAGGAGATGCCTTTCTTCTTTTATAAGCCTAGTCATTCAATTTGACTTTTTAAAAATATGTACAAGTATTGCAGTGTTAAAAATTAAATGAAAAGATTCAGAAGACATATGGAGCATAACTTCAATTATGTATTTATGTGTATACACACACACGCACACTCATGCATTAAAAATGCTATCAGATAAATGATGACGTGCTCACAGTTTTATCACAGAATAGTGGAATTATGGAAAATATATTTTATTCCTTTTACTTTTTGTATTTTGAAAATGTTCTCTACTGCTTAAAGACATGTTTATATCTAGAAAAAATGTTTTAAATTAAATCTGCCCAATACATGCACGCACCGTATTAAGTGTTGGGGATGCTAGGCTGTATAAGAAGAGGCAAACAACCACCAGTGAAGATGGTACCTAGATTGATGTCTCCAGATGACTGAGAGGCAACTCAACTGCTCACCGCCTCTCACCAGCCTTTCAATCCATTTACTGTCTTGTCTTATTTCTTTGTCCTATGTTACTCCGGGGGTGAGTGGAGGAGGTCACCAACTGTGTCAGTACTAGATTAAGGGAGCAAAGGCAGAAAGTTCTTGAGAATCATTGTGTGTTACACACTTTCAAATTGTTCATATTTCTACCCATAAAGCTGTGCTGGTTACTCATATTCTAAGGCAAGAAGAACGCCTCTACCACAATGCATGATTTATATAGGACGATATTTTGTGGTAATATTAATTTTACACGAACTTCCCATGTTTTAATCATTTTATTCTTAAATATATGTTCATCCAAATGATTGCTTTTATGTGAGATGCTCATTGTATTTGCTTTTTTTTCTTATTGGGTGTAAGATACTTTTAGGTAAATGTCATGAAAATCAAATCCTTACATTATAAGAAGAAAGGAGTGTAACAGAGAAACAGATGGCTAATGGGCTGTGACTCGTCACAAATGGGTTCCAAGTTGCAAAACAAAAAGCTATCAGCAAATAGGAAAATGTACCTGGACGAAGGACAATTGCCTGGAGTTAGTACACAGGCCGATTTTAGACCATTTCAATTCCTTTTTTCCTGAATGACATGAACAATATGATAGAGTCACTTTGCTGAAAACAATTGAACAAGGCTGGCAAATGCATAATACTTCAGACCGTGAAATCCAAGTTGGTCCAATCACAGATAAATTTATCATGGCTACAGAGAGGTTATTGTAGCTACAAGTCCTGTTCTCCCCTCTGTGATAACTAGTGAATGGAAGAGGGCCAGGTTTGCAGTGTAATCTACTCAAGCATGTGTTTTCAGATAATTTTTTTGAATTAGAGGATTCTTCTATAATTTAATTTCTTTTCCTTTTCATACTCTTGACAAATGCCTTTGCAAAATCTCTTGACAAGTGATTTTATGCATTGTTTGGAAGTGTTTCTGCTATGATGGTGAATAGTTGTATAGCAATAAGAAACACAAGCAGTCCACCCAGTGGGCAGGGTAAAATGAGCTATAATCCTGGCTGGTAACAGTAGCACTGCTGTGTATCAAGTATGAGCTAATCCCTTGAAGAATGTGCTCTGAAAGGTGTGGGTCAGAGAGAGAATTTACATATGGAGGCTGAGAGCCATTTCAGGGCAGCTTCAGAAGCCTAAGTTGAGAAAATGAGTCAAGAAACATTCTATAGTTGGAAATCACAGATGTGATCGTGGACTCTACAGAAAAGTGAGTGAGTCCAGGTAAACACTCAGCTTTACCCACGCCCCAGAGAGTTTGTGTCCAGTTGAATGTATAGGTCTTCCTCTTTCCCCTAACAATGCTCGTTAGTCACTGAAAATGGAACTTGGCCTCGTAGCTGGGTCTTTTCTCCCATCCTCCATCTTTCTCAAAGCAACTTGTGCCTGGAGGGGGCAAAATGGATGGGAAAACCTGCAAGGTTTGCTGTCACTAATTCTGAGTGAGAGGAAGGAAGCTAGGAGGAGGGCGGATTGGGCCCTTGCCCGGACAAGCACATAGAGACAATAGGCCCCTCAAGATGTACCTCCCAGGTGGCCAGAAAGCCCTGGGTTCCAAGGACACCGATGATGGGGGGAGAGAGGGAAGGATTTGTGAAAGGTCTCCATGTCCCTGGAGGCCAGCTGGTTTGAACAAAGTCACCCATGGAAATTTTCCCAAGTTTATGATTTTATTATTGTCGTTATTGTTTCATTGTTTTCCTACAATAGTAACAGGTTAACAGTTGAAAATGTAGATATATTTTAAAAGTATTAAAAAGGCTGTAATTGCCATTAATAAATCCCCAATCTGGATGTGATCTTGTCACTGATGTCCCTGTTCCTGAGAAAGAACAGGCTGTCGTGATCCAAGGTCTGGCACCCAGCTTGGCAAGAGGCCACAACCCCTCCTCCCCAAACACAGGTGCCCCCACCAGGAGCCCAGGACCTGGCTAGAATGCACCACTTCCAGGTCTAATATTTCTACTTGGAGAAGAGTTGGAGTTGTGACCCCCTATTGAATAGCCTTTATTTAAAATGCATACTTAGAGGAGTGATCTTTGGAGGAGCCGTAGTCTTGTGAAGCCCGGAGCTGAGGGATGCAGCTGGAACAACGTAACCAACCTGGTTGGGCAAATTTTTCCATCTGATCCTTTCTACATGTCTCTGGTACAGATGGGAATTTTAAATGCCAGACAAAATGAGTAAAGGACCATTCTAAACCACAGGTCATTTACTTTGGCAAATCCTGCATGCTTGTTACACCTGTAAGTGGAGATGATTCCTAATAATCATAGTTATTATGTATTGAGTGTCTTATGTATGGCAGGCACAGTTTTACATGCCTTCACTCCTTAACCTTCACAACAGCCCTATGAAGTAGGAGTTGTTATTAACCCTGCTCTACAGATAGAGAGAGGGAGGGGTACAGAAGACGAACTCGCGCAAGGTCACATAGGTGGTATATGTTAAACGTGGGACTCAGTTCCTGACAATTCACTTTAAGAGCCCAAGCTCGTAACCATCATAGTGTATACCTCATTTTCAGCCAAAATGTTCTGAGCACCCTCACACTTAAGAAATTTAGAGTCTTGTTTATGTGTGTTGTTTTGCTCCTGTGATTAGCAATTAGGGAATTATCTTTCAACACATTGACCTAATCTCTAAATTATTAAGACAATATTTTTTTTTACTTTACAGCAAAAATTTGTATCTCAGATTGATATTTTCTTCTCATCCAGGAAATGACATGTTCCCTATTTTTATTACCAGTTTCAATTTTTTGTTTCTGCATGGTTTGTTGTTCAATTAACTATTAGGATTTTACTGGTTTACTTCTCTTTTTGCATAAACTCTTTATAAATTATTATATAGTTATTAACTTTTCACAGTATTTGAGGGAAATATTTTTCCAAATGATTCTTTGCCTTCAATGTTTGGGTGATTTCATGTACAGACAATTTTAATATTTTATTTAGTCAAAACAATCTTTCCCGTAGTAATTTCTTCATTTGTTCTATGAGTCTTTCTAAATTGGATAAAGAGATAATTATTAGACCAGACTATTCAAAGTGTGGTCTGCTGACCAATGTCAGTCTAAGAACTGGTGGTTACCTGTTAGTAGCAGAAATTGAGAACCGTATAGAAACTTCTATAGCAATATGACAGAGTGGTTTTTTGTCTACTGAGTCTAATAATTTAAAAATAGGCTTTATATTTTGTGTGTTTTTAAATTTGGTTTTTCTAATAACTCATTTTAACACATTTTTAAAATAATTGTCCATGACATATTGGAGAAAGTGTGATGATCATTGATCTATATTTTCTCCCATTTTTAGCACTTGAAGAAGGAGGCAGCATAAAAAAAGAGGTTTGTTTTTTTTTCTTATTTTTGTTTTATTTATGTACATACATAATTTAAATACATAGGAAAATTTATCTTATATATGTTATAGCATATATTTAAACATTATTAAAAAAATTTCAGAGCAGCAAAATGGTGGACCGGGACACTCCAAGCTCTTACTCGCTGACAGAATCATCAAAAAAACAACCAGAAGTTGTCAGAACAAACTTTGTAGAAGTTCTAGAAAACAGTCAAAGGTTCACATCCAACAAGCAAGTGCCCAACCAAGAAAAAGCCATCTTCAAAATGGCAGGAAAGTTTTGTGACATTTTTACTCATCTTTGTACCACCCCCTTTCCAGTGCACTGGTGATCTTCATCTTGTTCAGATGGCAGCCTAGTTCCCAGATCCACACCACTGAACCAGAGACAGCAGATCAGACTTTATTTGCAAATTATTGTGTGCATCTGTTCTAACTTTTCTGGAGAATACTTGAAGGAATGACATAAAATACTCATCTCTGCTTTGCATGACTTGAACTGTAAGTAGGAAAAGTAAAGGGGACTGTTTGTAAAAGTTACAAGGTAGTCATCACAATCTCACAGGCATCTGGGCAAGTGATAGTGGGTGGAGATATACAATAGGCCATCAAAGGCCCAGAAAAGAAGCTGGGGCAAATGGTTTGGAAAATTTAGGACACTCAAAAGCAGCCATGTATACAGAGGAAGTTTTAAAACCACATGCTCAGAGAAGACATATGCTCAGAAAAGTACGGCAAAGACCTTAAGCTTTCACTTTGGGATAATGTCTATCTAAGCTCAGAGCAAGCTTACCTAAGTGATTAAGAAGTGTCCCAGCATGGAGTCAACCTTCAAAGACTGGAGAGGTGACCATTCTCTCTAGCTTTTAATTTTTTGACGTTTTTGTTTGTTTATTTGTCTCAGCACATGGCATTCAAGACAATCTCTGTCAAACATGAACATGAGCTAAAGGAATAGAGATCTCAATGGTCAATCATGACAAGAAATAGTCATTGTGAAAATAGTTTGGATAAGTCTCAAGAGGACTAGTACAGCCTTCAATAATCAAAAACAACAACCAAAAAAGCAAATCCTGGGAATGGGGAGAATCTGATTTCCAGAGTTACCACATTATAATAGTGTGAAATAAAATTCATATTTTATGGCAAGACAAGAAGAATTTAAACATAAAATTTTTTCTCTGCCCTTTAGCCTCCTCTCTCCCCTCTACTATGCGTTGCATATCTGCATTATGCATCTACCAAAACTCCCCCATCAGCAGAAATACTTGGTCAATAATAAAGAGCAACATTCTAGCACCAAGACAACACTTAAAGAGATAACATTCCTTCTTAACCTTGTAAGGGGTCATGATGACCCATGACCCACTACTCACTAGATTGTATAAACTATAAGTAATACATTATTTAATGTATAGCCCTCTGTCTCAAAAATTTATATAACTGTGCTTTGACTTCTAATGAGAACAGTTCTCAGAGCTTTCTGAGAGGCTCTTCCTGGGTTATATCTTCAATTTGGCTCAAATAAAATTTTCCCTTCCTTTCTTAGATCAACTGATTAATTTTTTCATTCACAATAGCCAAATGTCCAATTTTTAACTAAAAAAATCACAAGACATACATTGAAAAAGGAAAAGATGACTCATTTAAAATTTCAAAATAAATTGAAAATAAATTCAAAGAAACCATGCCCAAGGAAGACTAGATGTCATATACACTAGACAAAGACTTCACAACAACTATCTTAAATATGCTCAAAGAGCTAAGATAGAATGTGGACAGAGAAACAGAGGAAATCAGGAAAACAATATGTGAACAAATTGAGAATATAAACAAAGAGATACAAATTAGTATGAAAACAAACCAGAGAAAAATTGTGGAGCTGAAAAGTATAATAACTAAAATTAAAAATTTACTATAGGGAATCAACAGCAGATTTGAGAATGCAGAAGAAAAAAAAGTTTACCTGAAGATAGGACAACTGAAATTATCAAGTCTGAGAAACAGAACGAAAACACAGACTAAAGAAAAGTGAACAGAGCCAAGGGGACTTGTGGGACACTGTAAGTAGATCAACATGCACATTATAGTAGTCCCAGAAGAAGAAGAAAAAGAGAAAAGGGCAGAAAGACTATGTGAAAAAATGTGGATGAAAAACTTTCCAAATTTGATCAAAAATATAAATCTACAAATCTAGGAAGTTCAGTGAACTCCAAGCAGATGAACCCAAAGAGACTCACACTGAGAAACAATATAATCAACATATCAAAAGACAAAGACAAAGAGAGAACTCTATAAACAACAAGAAAGAAGTCACCTGTAATGTACAAGGAGTCCTCAATAAAATTACCATCTGATTTCTCATCAGAAATCTTGAAGGTCAAAAGCAGGGGAATGGTGTATGTAAAGTGATGGAAAAAAAGGTCATTCAAGAATTGTAAATCTGACAAAATTTTCCTTCAAAAATGATGGATAAATTAAGACATTCCCAGATAAACAAAAGTTGAGCACGTTTATTACACTAAAAGACCAGTACAGGGGTTACTTCAGGTTAAAATAATAAAGGGGGTACTTCAGGTTAAAAATGAAAAAAGGCTGGCAGTAACTTGAAGGTATATAAAAATATAAATATCCTCAGTAAAGGTAAATACATAGGCAATGTAAAAGTGAGTAATATTGTAATTTTGGTTCATAACTCTACTTTTTACTTTGTATAAAACTTAAAAGACACATTCATAAAGATAATTGTAAATCTATGGATTTGGACACACAATGTATAAAGATTATTTTTGATATCAATAAAATAAAAGGAGAGGAATGAAGATATATAAGAGAATTTTTATATGCAATTGAAGTTAAGTTCGTATTAATTCAACTTAGATTCATATTTTAGAATGCTATATGTAATCCCCATATTAACCACAAAGAAAATATTCACACAAAAGAAAATGAGAAGGAAATCAAGACATGCCACTACAAAAATCAACTAAACAGAAAAGAAGGCAGGAATGGAGGAAATGATGAATAAAAAGACGGAAGATATACATAAAACAACAATATGGCAGAAGTCCTTGTCAGGAATTACTTTAAATGTAAATGTGTTAAACTCTCCAATCAAAAGGCAGAGATTGGGGAAAAAAAGATTAAAAAAAAGTTATGATCCAACTATATGCTGTCTATGACAGAATCTAAGTTTAAAGCTGAATGTGAAAAGGTGGAAAAAGATATTCCATGCAAATAGTATCCAAAACAGTACTGAAGAGGCTATACTAATATCAGACAAAAGAGACTTAAGCCAAGAACTGTTACAAGAGACAACTAAGATATTATATATTGATATAAGGGGTCAATTCACCAAGAAGACATGTCAATTACTAGTTTGTGTATATATATATATACAAACCAAACGTCAAGCCCCAAAATGTACGAAGCAAGCACTGACAGTACTGATGGGAGAAATAAACAGCTCTACAATACCAGTTGGAGACTTTAATATCCCACTTACAATATTGGATAGAACAACCAGACAAATAATCAATAAGGAAATAGAGAACTTGAATAAACCTGCTAACACTTTCGCCTTCTAAGATGTGTGGCTTTCTTGCCAGTGCCAGCTTTGGTGTTTTGGGGAGTTATGAGTACAATCTGTTTTCTGTTTCTTTATGTATAATCTGTTTCTTTTTTCTTTTTTTAGATATATAAATTTATTTTCTTAAGTTTGTCTCTAATTTTTTCAATGTACAGTGTGATACTCATTGCTTACATTGCAATTTTAAATTCAAGAATCATATTCTTTAACTCTGTGAACATAACGGCCATACCCATTCTTTTCTGGGTGCTCCTCACCAAATTCAGGCAACATGCTGAGTAATATGTAGCCAAGATCACACAGCCAGTGGGGAAAATTGAACTAGAATTTTGAAAGCAGTCTGTTTAGCTCAAAAGTTCGTGCTCTGTGACTTTGGATATTTGCATAAATGTTAGCTTATCTCAGGCTATATTCATGACATCTTTCTTTAATTAAAAAAGATTTTTATTGCAGTATGTTGATTTACAATGTTGTGTTAATTTCTGGTGTACAGAAAAATGATGTCATTTTATATATGCATGTATATATTCTTGTTCATATTCTTTTCCATTATAGTTTATCACAAGATATTGAATATAATTCCCTGGGCTATATAGTAGGACCTTGTTGTTTATCCATTCTATATGTAGTAGTTTGCATCTACTAATACAAAACTCCTAATTTATCCCTCCCCCCCTTTCCCCTTTGGTAATGATAAATTAGTTTTCTATATCTGTAAGTCTGTTTCTGTTTTATAAATAAGCTCATTTGTATCATTTTTTAGATTCCACATATACAGGATATCATATATTTGTCTTTCTCATGACATCTTTCTCTTGATCAGAGGTTACGATGGTTCACTTTATGAGCCCAATTGACTAGACCACGGAGTGCTCCAATATTTGGTTAAACATTATTCTGGGGTGTCTGGGAGGATGTTTCTGGATGAGATTGACATTTGAGTCGGTAGACTTAGGAACACAGGTGGCCCTCCCCAGTGTGGGCAGGACTCAGTCAATCAGATGAAGGTCTGAATAGAACAAAAATGCTGAGTAAGTGAGCATTCTTTTTCCTGCCTGACTGTCTTCACACTGAGGTAGGGGTCTTCTCCTGCCTTGGGAATTGGAATCAGACTGGGAGTCACACTACAGTCTCCCCTGGGTCTCCAGCTTGCCAACTGCAGACCTTGTAGTACGGCTCTCAGGTTCCATAATCACATGAGCTAATTCATACATATATGAACCAGTTCTGTTTCTATTGGTTCTGTTTCTCTGCAGAGCCCAGAATAATACAGAGGTAATCTAGGATAAACAGGTGGATTTGAGGGAGCCTATAAAGCTCCTAAACTTTTCTGCAAATATTTTTCTGTGTGACTGTTGGCATATGTATTTTTCTGGGTAGATATCCATAATTTTCACAAGATTCTAAAAGGATTCTTTCATTCAATAAATGCTGAGAAACAATGTGATAGATTCTGGTTCCTTTTAAATTTTGTCAAGGACGTGAATCATGTGTTTTCTACATTTTACCTTTTGTTTTTAGTAACTTGAGGCTATCAAAGACCTGATATTTCAGAGAAATGGCAGTGTTCTATTTTGATTTTGTTATGCTCCATGTTTTTTCCCTTTAATCTACTGTCAGAAACATAGATTTATACTTATCTAGTTTGAGCTTATAGTAGTAGGAATTTAAAGTGTTCTGAGAACATCACGTTAATGAGTCCTATCCAGATTCTCATAGTGTTACTATTGTTTCTTCTTGATCTGGTAGGAGAAATATAGAAAAATAAATGCATAATGTTTAAGCTATGTTTAAGTTACCACCTCCGTTTGGGTGTCTGAATGGGCTGGGAGGCACTTCTTCTAGGGATTTTCCCTGTGTGGCAACATGGGTGTGGTACACACAAAGGTACCACACTCCTGTGTTTCATGGTGCTATTTATACCAGATGCTTCTTTCAGAATTGATACTGTCAGCCCCGCGTGAGATGCGCCCAGAGGCTCCCCTGTCAGGCCTCGGCTCCCTAGCTGGGCCTGCAGGCTTCCTTCCTGGCTTTCTTCTCTCTCCACCTCCTCCTCAGGCTTATTATCTTCTCTTAGAAGGGGCTTGTTCCTCAGCTCTGGGTGCCTTCAATTTGACTCCATTGGCAGTAAGGGAACAGAGATTCTTTCACCTTCCTGAAATGACACTTATTTCTGATTTCCAAAGTTGCTGAAGCTTTCCCCCCATATTAACAAATCTTGTCAGTCATTGTAATGAGCATTTGGGAGGAGACAGAGTAGCGAGGACCTCACCACACATACTGTCTTCAAACTGGCTTTCTTCCCATTGTTATCAAACCTCTGAAGCCAGGCAATAGAAATTGCATTTATTCAACAGGATCCCACCTACATGGGAGAGAAAGTATGCATTCCCCTGTCACTATGAAGTACTACCAGACAACTCTTTTTTTAAGTTCATATTTCTTCCCTAGAACTTAACCTCTAAGCAGAGAGACTCTTGTAAAGCTAGTTTTCCTCACCTTTGCTCAAGAGTAGTAGCTGTCTGAATTAGGGTCTGTTTAAGCAATGGAATCTTGATTGTCTTTTATGTTATCTTTGGTACAGGTTGAAGGCTTTATCTTTATCTGTGTCATGATTCCAACAACAAAACAGCTCTAGCTAACATATAGTGAAAGGTAAATCATCTAAAAACAATTCAACAAAAAGTTCTTTTCTGTGGTGATTACCTTTCTTAATAGTAATTCCTAAACCTGGCCATTTTAATGATTCATGAAATCACTCCCTAATAGTATATAAAACATGTACCTTCAAGAATTTCAAATTTTATTGTAGCTATAAAACTAAAAAAAATGTTCTCTTCTTTCCTCTCATGAGGTGAAGAAATAACAGTTCAAGTTTATGCTCTCCATAAAATAAATAAAAACAGAAAAACCCATACAATAGAAATTGATTCTTTTGTCATTTCAACAGTAGCAATAGCCCCTGAATTAGGATAGGTAGGATATTGTACAGCAAATCTATTTGAGAGGATTCAGTCAGGACGTGGAAAAAAATAGAAAAGATTTTCTCATCTTTACAATTGTTTTACATGATTTTATAATATATCTTTATATTATTGTCTTATGCAAAATATGAACATAAATGCATATTTGACCAACAGATGCTGAGTAATATCATTCACAATTATTGTTTAAAATCACAGACGAGTCAGAGGAGACAAAAAGCTAAATGTTTGGCTAAATAAGGTCTTCCTGTCTTAAAAACTAAAGGTCAATGACCCAACTAATCCTTATTCTGAGTTTATTACATATCAGTTGCTCTTCCATATTCTGTAGATTTAAAGACCAATAAGATTCTTGGCTTGCATGCAGGGAGATAAAGAAGAGAAGCAGGGACAGACATGTGGATAAATAATTGTAATAGAATATAATAAGTAAAATAATAGAAGTATGCAAATTCTATATTGATACCACACAGAAATGAATAACTAGCTTGTTAATTCTGCTGGAGAAAATACATGTCAGGGATAAGCAAAGGAAGGAGGCATATCAGTTGAAGTGATCAGCTGATATGACTGGATTGAAGACAAAGTTTAGATGACTTGAAGAAGTGTAGAGTTCTTAGAATATTATTCTGAGGGGAGAGGGCAGGAATGGCAGGTAATATTTAAAAGGAGATAGGCAAGGCCGGGTCAGGAGAGTTATGTCAGAAGGAGTCTAAGTGATGGGAGCTGTCAATGGACTTTAATCAAGTCATTGATTTAGCCATACGTGTATTTTATTATAGTATGGAGACTAAACTAAAGGCCAAAGAAGTGAAACAGAAGGCAGAAGAATTGGTTAATAGGGCATTGCTATATCCTAAATATGAAAAGAGAAAATTCTGCAATAAGATAATAACTCTGCAAATTAAAAGACAAAATGGAATTCAGCAATGAGAAGGCATTGTAAGCACAAGAAACTAAAAAGATTTCTAGGAGTTCAACTTGAGAAATTGCGTTAGCAGTCTTACCATTCACAGAAGCCAGCACTATAGAAAGGGATGCTTGTTTATTCAGAGAGATGACACATTAATTTGGGAATTACATTAAGCAATCTGTAGCACAACCAGGTACAGATGTGTTTTGCATTGTTTTTATTTATAAATCTGAATGAATGTGTTTATTTTCTGGAAACTTGTACTTTGCAAAAAATAGTATATATTGAAAGCATCTATTTATGAATCATAGTAAATGCTTTTCTATTTTTTCTGTGGTAATGCATGACAATACTTCATATAATAACAAACACTAATCCAATTTGAACTGCATGATTTCAACTCAACGAACATTTGTTATGAACTTCCTGTGTCATAAAGAATATGCTAGGGCAGTAGAAACACAGAGATAATTAAGAAATAGTCCTTGTCCCCAAAGAGCATATTGTATAGAGGAAAAAAACATAAAGTGACCAAGGATTCAAAGTATTAAGAGCTGTAGAAAGTGCTAAAGAATCACGAAGGGCTCAGGGGAGGTCATGGGTGATCAGGGTTTCCTCTGGCCATACAGAGATGAGGATATAATTTCTGAGCTAATCGAGACTCTGAGTCTCTAAATCAGGAAGTAAGTAGGGGAGAAATTGTCAGTCCTCTTGATCTTGATTCCAATGTTCTCTCTACCATGAGGAAGCCTGGGTGTGCCAAGAGGGGTGAACCATGAGTAAGTTTATTTAGAATGCATGTCCATCTGGGAGATTTTTTTCCCATATTCTGGCATCAAACTCCCCATTAGTCTGATGTAGTAATGAGTTTGCATCTGTTTACTTGCTTGCACAGATATTTTAGTGGAAGATTTGTAAAGGCTGCTTTAAAATACTATTTTTTATACTGAATACATAACTTTTTCCCCAGCACTATTGAAGTATAGTTGACAAATAAAATTGTAAGATATTTAAGTGTATATCATGGTAATTTGATATACATATTCATTGTGAAAAGATTTCCACCATCTAGTTAATTAAACACGTCTGTCACTGTACGTATTTACCTTTATGTGTGTGTGAATATTTAAGTTCTACACTCTTAATAAAATTTCAGTTATATAATACAGCATTATAAGCTATAGTCACTGTATTTTACATTAGATCCTCAGAGCTTATTTATCCTATAACTGAACAGAATGTTTGTACGATTTTACCAACCTCTTCCTATTCCCAGACCGTGGCAACCACTTTCTACTCTCAGTTTCTATGAGCTTGACTTTTTTTAGATTCTGCATGTAAGAAATACCATGTATTATTTATCTTTCTCTTTCTGAATTATTTCACTTAGCATAATAACTTTAACATCTAACCATGTTTTCTCAGCTGGCAGGATTTCTTTCTCATGGCTGAATAATATTCCATTCACATCCTCTTTATCCATTCTTCCATTGAAAGACATTTTGTTTCCATATCTTAGCTATTGTGAATAATGCTGCAATGAGTATCAGAGTGCAGATATCTCTTCAATATCCTCTTTTCTTTTGCTATGGATATATACCCAGAAGTGAATTTGCTGGATCATATGGCAGTTCTATGTTCAGTTATTTTAGGAACGCCATAGTGTTTTCCATAGTGACTGTACCAGTTTACATTGTTACTAATAGTGCACAAAGTTTCCTTTTTCTCCACATCCTTGCCAAGACATCTCTCTTATCTTTTTGATAATAGCCATCCTAAGAAGTGTTAGTTGATATCTCATCCTGATTTTGATTTGCATTTTCCTCATAATTAGTGATGTTTATAATATTTTCATGTACTTGGCCATTTGTATGTCTTCTTTGGAAAAACATCTACTCAGTTCTTTTACCCATTTTTTATTGGATTGTTTGGTTTTTTGCTCTTGAGTTCTGTGGGTTCTTTATATATTTTGGATATTAACCTTTTATCAGATATATGATTTGTAAATTTTTCTCACATTCTCTAGGTTGCCTTTTTATCCTGATAGTTTCCTTTGCTGAGCAGAGTTTCTCAGTTTGATGTAGTCCCACTTGTTTATTTTTGCTTTTATTGCCTTTGCTTTTGGTGCCAAATCCAAAAACTTATTGCCAACACTAACGTCAAGGGAGCTTACCTTGTTTTCTTCCAGCATTTTTATAGTATCAGGTTTTACATTAAACTCTTTAATCTATTTTGAGTTGATTTTTATTCATGGTGTAAGATAGTGGTCTAGTTTCATTCTTTTGCATGTGATATCCAGTTTTCCCAACACCATTTACTGAAGACACTATTGTTTTTCCATTGTATGTTCTTGGCTCCTTTGTCATAAATTAATTTACCATATATGTATGGGTTTAATTCTTGGATCTGTATTTCATTTCATTGATATATGTGTCTGTTTTCAGCTTGAAGGTGGATATTTAACATGTCTTTAAGGCCACTCTAGTGGTGATAAAGTCCTTCGGTTTTTGCTTGTCTGAAAAACTCATCATCTCTCCTTCAGTTTTGAAGTACGATTCTTCTAAGTAGAGTGTTCTTGGTTGGCAGGTTTTTTTCTTTCAGCACTTTGAATATATCATACCACTCCCTTCTGGCCTACAAAATTTCTGTTGAAAAATCAGCTGATAGTCTTATGAAGGTTCCCCTGTATATAACAATTTGTTTTTCTCTTGTCACTTTTTAAGTTTCTCTCCTGGTCTTTAATTTTTGACAGTTTAATTAGAAACTGTATTGGTGTGAGTCTCTTTCAGTTCATCTTATTTGAAACTCTCTCAGCTTCCTGGAGCTGGATATCTGTTTCCTTCCCCAGTTTAGTGACGTTTTCAGCCATCATTTCTTTAAATAACTTTTTGGCCCCTTTCTCACTTGTATCCTTCTCGGAGCCCTATAATGCAAATATTTGTCCACTTGAGGTTGTCCCATATGTCCCTTAAGTCATCTTCACTCATGGAAGCCAGAGAGACTCAAACTTGGGCAATGGTGACAGCACATGCATCAAAGAATTTGCATAGAGGGAGCCCTAAAAATACCAAAAATATTTCAGAATGAAGACAACATCAATGACCTCAGTGAGTACAATTTCAAAGAGATGTTATGATTATGATGTACTGTAAGTTGATGTTCAACCTGAACACAATGCTACATACAGTGTGTGATTCCAAATAGACATAGAAAAATGGCTGGGCAGATTTCTCACAAGATGGTTGAGTAAAAGGAACTTGAGCTCACTTCTTCTCACAAGCACACCAAAACCACAACTAACAGCTGAACAATCATTGAAAAAAAAGACTGGAGCCTAACCAAAGGATATTCTATATTCGAAGACATAAAGAAGAAACCCAGTGTGATGGTAGGAGGGGCACACTTGTGATATAATCAAATCCCACACTCCCATGGGTGGGCGACCACAAAATGGAGAAAAATTATATCACAGAAGTTCTCCCACAGGAGTGAGAGTTCTGAACCCCACATGAGGCTCCCCAGCCTGGGGGGTCTGGCATTGGGAGGAGGAGCTCCCAGAGCATTTGGCTTTGAAGGCCAACAGGACTTGAGTGCAGGAGCTCCACAGGACTGGGGGAAACAGACATTCCACTCTTGGAGGGTGCACACAAATTCTCATGCACACTGGGGCTCAAGGCAAAAGCAGTGACTTCATAGGAGCCTGGGCCAGGCTTACCTGCTGGTCTTAGAGGGTCTTCTGGGGAGGCAGGGGGCAGGTGTGGCTCACAGTGGGGACAAGGACACTGGTGGCAGAGGTACTGGGGAATATTCATTGGCGTCAGCTCTCATGGAGGCTGCCATTTTTGCAGGAAGACCTGGCCCTGCCCAACAGCCTGTAGGCTCCAGTGCTCAGATGCCTCAGGCCAAACAACCAACAGGGTAGGAAACACAGCCCCACCCATCAGCATACAGTTTGCCTAAAGATTTCCTGAGCCCATAGCTACCTCTAGACACGCCACTTCAATGGCCCTCCCCACCAGAGAGCCAAGGCTCAATTCCACCCACCAGTGGGCAGGCACCGACCCCTCCCACCAGGAAGCCTGCACAAGCCTGTAGACCAGCATCGCTCACCTGGAGACAGACACCAGAAGCAAGAATACTATGATCTGGCACACTGTGAAACCCAGTCTGCAAATGCATATCAGAACCCACCCTAGGACCAGCTGGCCCCTGGCCCTTCAGTGACAAGAGGGGAGTGTACTGCTGGGACATATAGGGCATCCCTTACAGGGGGCCAATTCTCCAAGGTTGAGAAACATAACTAACCCTCCACATACATAAAGATACAAATAGAAATCTAGACAAAATGAGATGGCCAACGAATATGTTTCAGATGAAGGAACAATATAAATCCCAGAAGAACAACTAAGTGATGTGGAGATAGGCAAACTACCTGAGAAAGGGTTCAGAGTAACGATTGTAAAAATAGCCTAGAACTCAGGAAAGAATGGATACATAGTGAGAATTTACAAGAAGTCTTTAACAAAGAGTTAGAAACTATAAAGAACAACCAAAAAGAGTTGAGGAATACAACAGCTGAAATGAAAAACACACTAGAACAAATAAATAGCAGAATAAATGAGACAGAAGAATGGATAAGTGAGCTGGAAGACAGAGTGTTGGAAATCACTGCCATGGAACAGAGCAAAGAAAAAAAGAATGAAAAGAAATGAGGACAGTTTAAAAGATATCTGGGACAACGTCAAACAGACCAACATTATATGATTCCCGGAAGGAGAAGACACAGAGAGAGGGCTTGAGAAAATATTTGAAGATCTAATAGCTGAAAAATTCCTCAACATGGGAAAGGAAGCAGTCTCCCAAGTCTAAGAAGTGCAGAGAGTCCCATACAGGATTAACCCAAGGAGGAACACACTGAGACACACAGTAATCAAATTGAGAAAAATGAAAAGACAAACAGAATATATTAAAAGCAACAAATAGCATAAAAGGAAATCCTCGTAAGGTTATCAGCTGATTTTTTCAGCAGAAACTCTGCAGGCCAGAAGGGAGTAACACAATATATTTAAAGTGATGAAAGGGAAAAACCTACAACCAAGAATACTCTACCCAGCAAGGCTCTCATTCAGATTTGATGGAGAAATCAAAAGGTTTACAGACAAGCAAAAGCTAAAAGAATTCAGCACCACCAAACCAGCTTTACAACAAATGCTAAAGGAACTTCTCTAGGCCAACAAGAAAAGGCCAAAACTAGAAACAAGAAAATTTATGAAACGGGAAAGTTCACTGGTAAACGTAAACCATACACTAAAGGTAGGAAATCATCCACAAACAAATATGATATCTAAACTAGTAACTGTGAGAGAAGGAGAGTAAAAATGCAGGATATTTGGAAAGCATTTGAAATTGGGTGATCAGCAATTTAAAACCATTATGTATATATATACACTGCTATAATAAATCCACATGGTAAGTCCAAACCAAAAATCTATAATAGATATACACACAAAAAAGAAAAAGGAATCCAACCATAGCACTAAATATAGTCATCAAATGACAAGAGAAAAGAACAAAAGAAGAAAGGAGGGGGGGGAAAGACCTACAAAAACAAATCCAAAACAATTAACAAAATGGCAATAAGAATATAAATATATATATAATGTAATTATACATATAATTACATTAAATGTAAATGAATTTAAATGCTTCAACCAAAAGACATAGACTGGCTGAATGGATACAAAAACAAGACCCATATATATGCTGTCTACAAGAGACCAACTTAGGATCTAAGGACACATACAGACCGAAAGTAAGGGGATGGAAAACGGTATTCCATGCAGACGGAAATCAAAAGAAAGCTGGAGTAGCGGTATTCATATCAGACAAAATGGACTTTAAAATAAAGACGGTTACAAGAGACAAGGAGGGGCACTGCATAATGATCAAGGGGTCAATCCAAGAAGAAGATATAACAATTGTAAATATATATGCACCCAACATAGGAGTACCTCAATATATAAGGAAAATGTTAATAGACATAAAAGGAGAAATTGACATTAACACAATAATAGTGGGGGACATAACACCCCACTTACAACAATGGACAGATCATCCAGACAGAAAATCAATAAGGAAACACAGGCCTTAATGACACATTACACCAGGTGTACTTAATTGATATTTATAGAGCATTCCATCCAAAAGCAGCAGAATACACATTCTTTTCAAGTGCACATGGAACATTCTCCAGGATAGATCACATGTTGGGCCACAAAGCAAGCCTGGGTAAATTTAAGAAAACTGAAATAATATCAAGCAACTTTTCTGACTACAACACTATGAGATTAGAGATCAACTATAAAAAAACATAAACACATGGAGGCTAGATAATATGCTACTAAATAAGCAATAGATCACTGAAGAAATCAAAGAGAAAATTTAAAAATACCTAGAGACAAATGAAAACACAATGATCCAAAACCTATGGGACCCAGCAAGAGCAGTTCTAAGAGGGAAGTTTATAGCAATACAATCTTACCTCAGGAAATAAGAAAAATCTCAAATAAACAACCTAACTTACACCTAAAGCAACTAGAGAAAGAAGAAGAAGAACAAAAAACCTCACAGTTATTAGAAGGAAAGAAATCACAAAAATCAGAGCAGAAATAAATGAAACAGAGATTAAGAAAACAATAGAAAAGATCAATGAAATTAAAAGCCTGTTCTTTCAAAAGACAAACAAAATTGATAAATCTTTAGCTAGATTCATCAGGAAAAAAAGGAGAGGG
The DNA here is from genome assembly GCF_009873245.2 of Balaenoptera musculus. Taxonomy (NCBI): domain Eukaryota; kingdom Metazoa; phylum Chordata; class Mammalia; order Artiodactyla; family Balaenopteridae; genus Balaenoptera; species Balaenoptera musculus. Next base: position 101,719,513 of record NC_045793.1, on the reverse strand, counting down.
CCCAAATCGATAAAATTAGAAATGAAAAAGAAGTTACAAATGACACCACAGGAATACAAAGGACCATAAGAGACTACTATGCCAACAAAATGGACAACCTGGAAGAAATGGACAAATTCTTAGATAGGTACAATTTCCCAAGACTGAACCAGGAAGAAATAGAGAATATAAACAGACCAATCACAAGTACTGACATTAAAACTGTGATTAAAAAAAACTCCCAACAAACACAAGTCCAAGACCAGATGGCTTCGAATTCTATCAAACATTTAGAGAAGAGTTAACACTTATCCTTCTGAAACTATTTCAAAAAATTGCAGAGGAGGGAACACTCCTAAACTCATTCTATGAGGCCACCATCACGCTGATACCAAAACCAGACAAAGATATCACACACACAAAAAAAGAAAATTACAGGCCAATATCACTGATGAATATAGATGCAAAAATCCTCAACAAAATACTAGCAAACAGAATCCAACAACACATTAAAAGGATCATACACCATGATCAAGTGGAATTTACCCCAGGGATGCAAGAATTTTTCAATATCAGCAAATCAATCAGTGTGATACACCACATTAACAAACTGAAGAATAAAAACCATATTATCATCTCAGTAGATGTAGAAAAAGCTATTGATAAAATTCAACACCCATTATGATAAAAATTCTGCAGAAAGTGGGCATAGAGGGAACCTACTTCAACGTAATAAAGACCATATATGACATATCTACAGCCAACATCATACTCAATGTTGAAAAGTTGAAGGCATTTCCTTTAAGAACAGGAACAAGACAAGGAAGGCCACTCTCACCAATTTTATTCAACATAGTTTTGGAAGTCCTGGCCACAGCAATCAGAGAAGGAAAAGAAATAAAAGGAATTCAAATTGGAAAAGGAAAAGGAAAACTGTCACTGTTTGCAGATGACATAATACTATACATGGAAATTACTAATGGTGCCACCAGAAAACTTCTAGAGTTCATCAATGAATTTGGTAAAGTTTCAGGCTACAAAATTAATACACAAAAATCTGTTGCATTTCTATTCACTAACAACAGAAGATCTGAAAGACAAATTAAGGAAACAATCCCATTTACCATCACATCAAAAGAATAAAATACCTAGGAATAAACCTACCTAAGGAGGCAAAAGACCTGTACTCCAAAACTCTAAGATGCTGATGAAAGAAATCAAAGACGACACAAACAGATGGAAAGATATACAGTGTTCTTGGATTGGAAGAATCAATACTGGGAAAATGAATATACTACCCAAAGCAATCTACAGATTCAGTGCAATCCTTATCAAATTACCAATGGCATTTTTCTCAGAAGTAGGACAAAAAATTTTTAAATTTGTATGGAAACTGAAAAGAGCCCAGATAGCCAAAGCAATCTTGAGAAATAAGAACAGAGCTGGAGGAACCAAGCTCCTTGACTTCAGACTATACTACAAAGCTACAGTAATCAAAACAGTATGGTACTGGCTCAAAAATAGACATATAGATCAGTGGAACAGGATAGAAAGTCCAGAGATATACACACGCACCTATGTTCGATTAATCTACGACAAAGGAGACAAGCACATACAATGGAGAAAAGACAGTCTCTTCAATAAGTGGTGCTGGGAAAACTGGACAGCTACATATAAAAGAATGAAATTAGAACATTCTCTAACACCATAAACAAAAGTAAACTCAAAATGGATTAAAGACCTAAATGTAAGATTGGATACTATAAAACTCCTAGAGGAAAGCATAGGCAGAACATTCTTTGACATAAATCGCAGCAATATTTTTTTTGATCTGTCTCCTAGAGTAATGAAAATAAAAACAAAACTAAACAACTGGGACCTAATTAAACTTAAAAGCTTTTGCACAGCAAAGGAAACCATAAACAAAATGAAAAGATCACCTACAGAATGGGAGAAAATATTTGCCAATGATGCGACGAACAGGGGATTAATCTTCAAAATATACAAACAGCCCATGCAGCTCAATATCAGAAAACAAACAACCCAATCAAAAAATGGGCAGAATTTCTAAATAGACATTTCTCCAAAGATGGCATACAGATGGCCAAAAGGCACATGAAAAGATGCTCAACACTGAGCATTGAAAACATGCTCAATATTAGAGAAATGCAAATCAAAACTACAATGAGGTACCACTTCACCCTGGTCAGAATGGCCATCATGAAACCATCTCCAAACAATAAATGCTGGAGGGAGTGTGGAGAAAAAGAAACCCTCTTACACTGTTGATGGGAGTGAAAATTGGTACAGCAACTATGGAGAACAGTATGGAGATTCCTTAAATAACTAAAACTAGAGCTACCATATGACCCAGCAGTCTCACTCCTGGGCATAGATCCTGAGAAAACTATAATTCAAAAAGATATATGCCCCCCAATTTTCATAGCAGCACTATTTACAATAGCCAGGACATGGAAGCAACCTAAATGTCCACAGACAGATGAATGGATAAAGAAGATGTGGTATATTTATACAATGGAATATTACTCAGCCATAAAAAAGAATGAAATAATGCCATTCGCAACATGGATGGACCTAGAGGTTATCATACTGAGTGAAGTAAGCCAGACAGAGAAAGACAAATATCGTATGACAATGCTTATATATGGAATCTTTAAAAAAATGATGCAGATGGCCTTCTATACAGAACAGAGATAGACCCACAGACATAGAGGACAAACTAATGGTTACTGTGGTGGGGGGCAGGGGATAGATTAGGAGTTTGGGATTGACACAAACACAGTACTATGTATAAAATATATAGCCAACAAGAACCAACTATATACAACAGGGAACTATACTCAATGTTTTGTAACAGCCTATAAGGGAAAAGAATCTTAAAAAAAAAAAATATATATATATATATATATATATACACACAGATATGAATGAATCACTTTGCTGTACACCCAAAACTATCACAATATTGTAAATCGACTACACTTCAATAAATAAATAAATAAATATATTTGTATACATATGAATATATATTTATATAAAATGGTTAGGAAAGATATATCATGAAACATTAATTATTACTATGTCTGAAGTAAGAGAATTTAGCTCCTTTACATTTTCTCTACTTTAATAAATTCCACAAAACATATGTAACATTTTAAAAACCATAAATTATGCAAAGAGAAAAAATGGATAACATTCCTATGAGCTAGCAATCACCAGTTAGAAATCATTAACAATGACAGAGACAATAGATATGACTAAATCAAATAAAATGTACAGTGCCTACATTAACATTTTAAACACCTTAGTAAACATAGTTAAAATTTACTTGAGTAAGAGAAAAATTAACAATCAAATAATATTGTGTCAAGGAATCAATAAAATTAATTATAAAACTGGAGTACTTGTGATTAAGATTATATCATATCTTGCAAGGAAAAATAATTGGGATACATGAAAGAAGATTGGCAAAGCACTGAGAATTGTTGCAACAAGGCGAGAGGTTCATGGGGTCTTGACTCATGATTTTCTCTGTTATGAGACCATGAGCAATCAAACTCTCTGGGATACTCAAAGTGAATACATACTCTTAAATAAACGTTATTTAAACTAACAAATTCATAAAATAATCCATTCAACACAAAAATTTACAGACAAAAAGTCCTGAGGTGTTTTGGGAGAAGTAGATCATAAATATCCAAGCACAAAAAAATGAAATAGACTGCAGACCCAAGCGCTAAAATAGGTCAATAAACCCAAGAAATGGTTCTTTACAAAATAGAGAAACCTCTGGAAGAGGTATAAAAATAAAAAGGAAGGATTTTACACAACTTGCATATTTTTTCACAAATTACACTCCACATTTGTATTTTGTTTATTTGGGTATTAACGGCACAAGGGGGAAAACCGACAATGAAAAGAAATGAAAGTAATCACTGATTCTTCAGCAGTGCGCTTTCATCAGCAGTCCTTATCTTCTTTCCTTTCATCTCTCTCAATAAACACGCAAAACATATTAATCAGTCTGCTCACAGATTTCATAAAAAGTGGCTCATTATCCCTTCTTTTAATAGTTGCCAGGTTTTTTGAATCAGGAGTTGGTTGTTCAGAATTATTAATATTTAAATATGTTGTTTTCTCCCAGTAGAAACCAAGTTTGGAATAATAAATATGAATAAAGCGTACAGAAAAGCACATGGAGATGACCATTTTATGCCCAAGAACATTTCTAGTTCTCACTTAAGCAATGCTATTCTGTGTCACTTTAAATATGGTATTTCCCATTGAATCAATCTTTTTCTTTCCATCAACCCCCTCCCACATTCCCTTTAAAAATTATACAGCCTAATTTTTCTCAGGCTTCATTTAATTTTGCTACCTATGCAACAAATTCTGCAGTTTGCCTAAGGCCTATTTCTTCCTGATTTCTATCAGGCTATTGCTCCATCTACCTGAATGTTGTTGAAAGCACTATGCAACTGTTATTAACGTAATAAAGTCCATAATTTGACAGTCATTAAGTCCTCCCTTCCCTAGTTGAGGATCCAGACAGACTTGTTTTTTTTTTAACATCTTTATTGGAGTATAATTGCTTTACAATGGTGTGTTAGTTTCTGCTTTATAACAAAGTGAATCAGTTATACATATACATATGTTCCCATATCTCTTCCCTCTTGCATGTCCCTCCCTCCCACCCTCCCTATCCCACCCCTCTAGGTGGTCACAAAGCACCGAGCTGGTCTCCCTGTGCTATGTGGTCGCTTCCCACTAGCTATATTTATCAGACAGACTATAGAATCATCAGCAGGAACAGCCTGCAGTCCTGCCAGGCTTGATCTCACCAGTCAGCAGATAAAAGTAAGTTGACATTTTGTTGGGGTTATTATAATGGTTTTTATCTCTCTACAGAAAGCCTCTAAATTGCTTTTATGTGTAATGGCAGTAAGGAAATGCAAGGAGTATTGTTTTATTTTCCTTGTTTGTTTGTGCATCACTTCTCTTTATCTGCTGGCAGATTCTGAAACATCCCAACTCTTTTTTTTTTTTTTTTTAATTTATTTATTTTTATTTTTGGCTGTGTTGGGTCTTCGTTTCTGTGCGAGGGCTTTCTCTAGTTGCGGCAAGCGGGGGCCACTCTTCATCGCAGTGCGCGGGCCTCTCACTATCGCGGCCTCTCTTGTTGGCGGAGCACAGGCTCCAGACGCGCAGGTTCAGTAGTTGTGGCTCACGGGCCTAGTTGCTCCATGGCATGTGGGACCTTCCCAGACCAGGGCTTGAACCCGTGTCCCCTGCATTGGCAGGCAGATTCCCAACCACTGCGCCACCAGGGAAGTCCTTAAAGCCTTATTTTTATCTTTGGTGTGGGTAAGAGCTTTCTGGCAATGACTAAAAAACATCTAACACCATAATAGCCATTTGAAGCCGATGAGAATTCTAAAGATATAAGCCAAGTAGGGAGAGAAATACATAATATGACTACACAATTAATACTTGTTGCAATTATTTTATCATAAGTCTAACCACTACGCTGTGAAATAATTTTTTGTACATTATTATGTGTGTTTCAAATTAACTTTTTTGGTGATTTAATTAATTTTAATGCACATGTACTTAATCCTCACAGTTAGTTCATGGCTCTGATAAAGGGCTTAAAGAAACCAAGTAGTAATCCACTGGGATGGTGGCTCTCTCTCTCTTTGAATGCATGCAAATCAACTGCGGATCTTGTTAATAATTCTGATTCTGGGGCTTCCCTGGTGGCGCAGTGGTTGAGAATCTGCCTGCCAATGCAGGGGACACGGGTTCGAGCCCTGGTCTGGGAAGATCCCACATGCCGCGGAGCAACTAGGCCCGTGAGCCACAACTACTGAGCCTGCGCGTCTGGAGCCTGTGCCCTGCAACAAGAGAGGCCGTGACAGTGAAAGGCCCACGCACTGCGATGAAGAGTGGCCCCCGCTCGCCACAACTAGAGAAAGCCCTTGCACAGAGACGAAGACCCAACACAGCCAAAAATAAATAAATAAATAAAAATAAAATTTATTTTAAATAATTCTGATTCTGTAAGTCTGGGTGGGGCTTGAGATTCTGTGTTTCTAAGATGCTCCCACGTGGTGCAACACTAGGTCTGATGGTCCAAGCACAGCTCTAGAAGCAGCCAGGCCCGCAGATCCTTTGACCTAAGGATCACTTCAAAGTTTCACAGGTGTGTCATGAGCTGTGCCAGTTCTGAGGAAGGGAAACGTTCAATTTTTCATTCATATTTCAAATTAAAATGCTCTTTTCTGCAAAAGATGTTGAAAACTCTTCCCATAGCAAAAGAAACACAAAGAGAAGGCAGCTTCCAGAGCTGAAGAATCCTGACGGAGGAGAGCCAGGGGAGGGGTCCTGGGACAGAGAGCCTGAGGGCTGCTGTCCTGGGAAGCCCCTTCAGGGGACAACAGGCAAAGGCTCCGATTCTCTGAGTTCCAGATCAGAATAAGAAATATAATGCAAAAAGCCACCATTCTAGTGAAACCAGAAAACAGATCACAGGAGGAATTTACAGAAGGCAACTCAAGTTAGCTCATCACGGGGGTAACCACATCTGCTGAGTGCAAAGGAACCAGACAATTATATGAAGAGCTACTGTGCATTATCTACATTTTATTGTGTTCAACCAAATATAGTAAAATTATATATTGAGAGTTCATGTTCCAGGATGTGGGTAAAAATGTTTTCAGCAAGTACCATTTTCACGAAGTTCTAAGATAAGTAGCTGCAATAACTGTATAAAGCATATAATAAAATAAATAAAATTATATAAAATATATAACTATATCCATATATAATATATAACACACATATATAATAAAATAGTATATAAAATTAAGTTTTGTACTCTTTTATGAGATGGTTAGTCAGGTGTGGCCACAAGAGATGCTAAAGGAAAAGCAAAGTTTATGATGCTCGCAGCTCCTAGAGGTAGGAGTACAGCAAGCCTTGCAGGGCCACTCAGGGGAGACATCTGAGTGGTTAGGAGACAGAAGTCAGAGCAAGGCGAAGGTTTAGGCCACGGCCTCAGGGTTTTTGCAGGAAAGGCAAGGCAGGGTGAACAGCAGCCTAGGACTGGCTAGTTGATGGGCCCAAAGCTCTAAGGGTGGTCCCTAATGGCCTGGCACCTGGCCCTGGGATGATTAAGGCAGAGGAATATGACCTCCAGGGGTGAACAGGCCAGATGGTGGGGGTCTGGCTCTGGAATTTTTGCAAATAAAAGGCAATCTCCCAGCTGGACCCTTTGCCATCTCTAAGTTGGCTAGCCCGGGAGGTCAGTCTCTCCCCAGACAGAAAACGTTTTCAAGACATCAAAACATCATAATATACAGAAAATTTTAAGTATTTACAATGCAAATAACTACCTGGATAGTCCAACTCCTTCCTTATCGAGTCAAGAATTGGGTCTTCAGAGTGAGCAGAGCCTCCAAAAACTACCCTTTGGAAAGGTTCAGTGTTAATGCAGCTCATTTTTACTAAGAATTCTCAACAATACTTTCAATGCATTCTAAAGATATAGAAATAAAATCTTATTCCCATATGTCCATATCCTATTTTTCCCATTAAGTTATTATTAGCATGCAGCAAAATAACCGTTCACAGAAAAAGGCATCAGATTAATTGTGGTGTCACTTTGATAAAATTAGACAATCATAGACAACATTTTTCTTTGTTGTCTTACCTTCTTTAACATTTCTGCAGTTAGGGTTAGAGGTCTACACCCAACCTGTGGTTGTACAGGGACCAGGAACAGTAGGAAGCAGGGCTGGAAAGAGTGGAGGGGAGCATTTGGCAGAGCATGTAGGGTGTGGAGGAACATGTGGACCCTATGGTCCTTCCCCCATGTCCTCTGCCTGCCTTTTGTCTGTAGAAAAACCTTATCCAAAGAATAATTTTAATCAGAGAAATTTTTTGAAAAATGCAGAAGCAAAGAAAAACGGTCAAACAGGACAAAATAATAATAGTTGAGTCATTAAACAAAGTCAAGGACATTTAGTTCCTTCTCAAGGGCTATAGATAATATTCTGGGCCATGTCCTTTGAGCTGTCTTGCAGATACTGAAAGCCCCACCAGGTGGAAGAAGTTAACTGTAGGCTAACTGCAAGTACATAGACCCCAGACTTGTTGGAATCAGAGGTTGAAGATGTTGACTCCCAGTTACCTCACCACCAGCTAATCAGAAGAATGTCCATGACTTCTTTGGAGAAATGTCTGTTTAGGTCTTCCGCCCATTTTTTGACTGGGTTGTTTGGTTTTTTTTGATATTGAGCTGCATGAGCTGTTTGTATGTTTTGGAGATTAATCCCTTGTCAGTTGCTTCGTTTGCAAATATTTTCTCCCATTCTGAAGGTTGTCTTTTCGTCTCATTTATGGTTTTCTTTGCTGTGCAAAAGCTTTTAAATTTAATTTTAAAAAATAAATAATTAAAAATCATGAAAAAAAAAAGAATGTCCATGAGTTGATCACGCATCCTGCAACCCCCTCCTCGGCAATTAGCCCCTTCCTCTTTTCCCTGTGTAATCCCTGAGCAAAACCTGAGGAGTGGGGAGTTGGTCCTTTGGGACATAAGTCCACCTTATACCCAGGGTTGCCAGCATCCTCGGTAAAGCTCTCTTTCCTTTTACCCAACACTCGTCTCTCAGTATTGGATTCCTGAGTCACGAGCAGTTGAACCCAAGCTTGGTAACAATATGAGGCTGATTTTCCTAAAGGAGGGTAGACGGCTGGGAAAGAACTTGTCTGTCCCAGGACCATTGGACTGCTTGATCTTTGCACCCTCTGAGCCTCTATTCCCTCTTCTGTAAAATCAGGGTATTTGACAAGATGCTTCTTAAAGTACCTCTCAGTTCTATATTTGATGATTTTAACGCCTTTAATAGTGAGAAAATGTACATGGTAATGTGTCCTCTTTGCACATCACCTAAAATGGGACATGATTAAATAATAAAATGTCAGTTTTCAACTGCACAGTGTAATTTTTTTAAATGCATTTTGAGACAGGAAGATTGCTCTAAGCTTTCATAGACATTAATGTTTTTAAAAAATTATCCTTTTCTCACATGTTGCCAGTAGGAATAATTTATTCCTGGGCTTTTTCTGATGGCATCTCTGTGACCTTGTTCCAAAATATCACATTATCAGCACATAGAGACAAGTATCCTGAACACAGAAGCCTAAAATTTAATCAGACAATTAACACTGAAAGGAAAAAATCAATAAAACAAATTTACAAGTTCAAATTTCTATCACCTTATTTTTTTTAAAGTTCCTAAAATGTATATAAATTAATTTTCAGAAGCATAAACTATTCTTTTATTGAGTTATTTTTAATCTTCTGGCATATCGTTGTTACTCATAGAGTTGACAATAAAACATCATTAAAATGCATTAAGTTAGGAGATCAACCTCAACTGTGCCTGCTTTACCGCCCCCCCCACCCCAATTAAATCTAACATTTTGGTGCATGTCCATCTTTCTAAGTTCATTGCGTCATGCTGTCAACACTATAACACATCACTCTGTACTCTAATTTTTCATTAACATATCGTAAAGTATCTGTACGATTGAGGAAACTGAATTGAATTTGTATTAAGTCGTCATTGCAGTAATAGCCAACAGATAAGGACACAGCAACATCTTATTTGCCTTCTTCTATCTTTAGGGAAATTTTAATCCACAAGGATCCAACCTTGTCAGGTATTTTAGTGGAAAATGGATAAGTCCTTCTCAAACAGCTGACCTGCGATTCTCACCTGCTCCCAGGGGGCAGAGCTCTCTGAGGTCTTAGCCGCTGCATCTCATCAAGCCTGGGCAAAGACCAGCTTCTCATAAAACTGAACTCATTCTTATAGGGGGACTTACTTACAGCCACAGACTCAGTGTGATCCCTGTTTTAAACTAAACTACTGGGAGTTTTTCTTTTTGTGGTCACCATCCTGGGCCCCAGCCCATAAGGCCTTCAGGAAGCTCCTGATAATGTAGGCAGCTGGGGTGATTTTTAATGAAAGCAGCATGCATTTTCTACATTGAGGGATAAGTGTGACACAATGGAAGATAAGAAATAGAGAATAATAGCATAGGCTTTTATACTTACAGAAATTTCATGGCAGATGGTGGTTTCCAACAAGAGTATTTCTGCTATCACCACAAACTCAATTTCCACATCAAATATATAATTATATCAGGCTCGAGAATAACTAAAAACCAATACAGATAATGTGGGCTTTCAATCACCATTTGTCTACATCAATCATGATTAGCACGGGGATTAGCAGCGGTACTATCAATTATTAAATGTCAGAATGAAGTCACGGAAACAAATATCACGTAAGGTTGATTACTGTGAAGAGTTTGGCTAAAGTCCTGAGTCAAAAATCCAGAAGGCTCTAAATATATAAAAGGAAACATCCGTGATGACAACCATCATAATAATAATTCATTATAATATTGACTTTGTTCAAAATATGTTTCCATGATAACATTATGGATATAAAATGCAACTAACTTATCACTCAAAAAAACAGTCGTTGTGAACCTACCATGTGCCTGAGGGAGTCAAATGCTGAGTGTACTTGGGTGAACCAAATACAGAAGACTTCTCGCCTTCTCGTCAGAGAATGATGTAAAGAAGAAAAAAAATAAGCTAATAAATAATTGCAAAAGGTGATAACTGCTATGAATAAGATCCAGAGAGAGCTATGATAGAGGGCTGGGTTGGGGGAGGTCAAGTCCAGTCTAACTAGCCCGGGAGAGGAGACCTTTACGGGCAGGTTTCAGATGTGCAGTCATGTTGAGCGAGAAGAACTTGGCTTGTTGGAGGAAATGGAACAAGACCAGCTGGGCTAGAGCATCACAGCTCAGGGCACCTGCTGTGTGAGGGGGGCAGGGGAGCTGGTCAGCTGCCAATCATGATCGAAGCGGGCCTTGGAAGCCTTGGTAATGGGTTTATTTCACAAGTAACAGACAGCAGCTAAAACACTCAACCTGGAGGAGCAACGTAATTGAGTTTAAGAATTAAAACAGAATCTGCCAGCATCTTGATCGTGGGCTTCGCAGACTCCGGAACTATGAAAAATTCCAGTCTGTGGTATTTTTGTTATAGTAGCCCAAACTGACCAAGACAACATTGAATTGTTCCAGCATCATTTCTTGAAAAGTCTCCAGTGAATTCCTTTGGGTCCTTTCTAAAAAATGAATTGACCATATATATGTGGGTCTACTTTTGGACTGTGTTTTATTCCATCAATCTATATGTTTGTCCTTATGCGAATACTACATAGTCTTGATTAATGTAGCTTTATAGTTAGCCCTGAAATCAGGTAGTGAGTCCTCTAACTTTGTTCCTTTGATTTTCCATAGAACCTTTAGAATCGCAGTTTGCTGAGATTTCTATTGGGATGGCATTGAATTTATCGATCACTTTTGGAGAGAATTACCATATTAACACATTGAGTCTTCTAATCCATGAACAGTGTATCTTTTTTAACTCAGGGCTCCTGATTCAATCATAATTTATTAGGTATATGTGTCAAGTACAGTGTAAGGGATGTTACAATGAATAAAAAAGTCTTTGGAAAAAACAACATACTAGTGGGTTAAATTTTAAAAAATTAAAAAAATAAAGAATTAAAACAGCCACTCTGCCAGCTGGACGGAACCTGCCCTGCGTGTGCAGGGGCATAGGAACAGGCTGCGGATGGGGGTGGGGCAGACGTGGGAGAGCCCAGTGCAGTCCCTGCGGGAGGTGAGGGTGACAGAACAAGGGTGGTGATGCCGAAAAGGAAGGAAATGGATGGATGTAATACTCGTGTCTGGGCAATGTTTTTAAAATATCAGTTTTTATTTCTTCTCCCCCAGCCCCAGCCCTGCCAATTTTAAGTGTATGATCCTCTCCGGGCTCCATCACCTCAGGGGAATCAGAAATACTCTGTTACTTTCTCTCTCTTTCTCTTTGTTTCCCAAAGCCTTAAGCCCAATAAGAAAATGATGTTTGGTGCCCTTCTTTTCCCTGTATCTTAAATTCTACTTCTTTAAAGAATCATCTCTATCAACAGGCAAATACTATCTTGTTTCTTCTACTAAAATGACAGCCCTCCCGTGACCACCAGCCCCATCACCTTCCAGCCCTCACGTTGTTTCTCAAGTCCCGCTCACGGCAGAACTTTGTAAAGGATTGTCTACGCTCCCTCGCTCTGCCTTCTCATCTGTTAGTCTAGGTCACCTCTCCTCGGTCAGGATTCTGTCTCTCCTTCTCTCCCACTGAGGGCCCTCTTGCAAAGGGCTACGGAATTTCCCTGCTGCCAAATGAATTTTATGGAAAGTTTTATTTAGAAATACTCTTTTGTCTCAGCTTCTATGACCTCTCACTCTCTGGACTACCTCTGACCGCACTGGTCAGTCCTTTTCAGCGTCATTAGCTAGTTTCACTCCCTCTGTTTGACCTCTAGGTGGTGAAAGACCACAGAAATGTGCCCTGGGTCCCCTTCCCTATCAACACACTTTCCCTAAGGAAGGCCATTCAGTGCCAGGGCTAGCTGCAAGCATCATCTCTTTGCCAACGACTCTCAATTCTACATATTTAGCCCTGGTAAATTCTTTGCTCCCCAGCCCCACGCGTTCAACTGCCCACTTGACAGGTCCACATGGATGTCTAGTGCGCATTTCAATCCTTTCACCCCAACAAATCTCCATCTACCTCTCTTTCCCTCTCAGTAACAGCTTCCTAGCTACTGGTCCCACGTGTTCAAGGCAAAAATCGAGAAGATATTTTGACATTTCCCTTTCTTTCACTTACCACATACATCTAACCTATCAGCAAATCCTGTCAACCCTACTTTGAAAGCAAATCCTATCTCATTCCAGGTCTCCTTTACAATGACTCCAGCGTAAATCCAGAATAATCTTCAAAAATATGAATTAGATCATCTCTTTCTGCTTCAAACTTTTCAATGACTTCCTGGACCACAGAAGATGGAGACTAAACCCCTTGCCCTGGCTTTGGTGCCTTCTACCCTGGAATGCCCCTCATCTCCTTCCCCACCCCAAGCTCCAGCCTCTCTGAAACTTGTCAAATTGGTCCTCCTTCAAGGCATTGGCTCTAGTTATTTCCTCTGCCTGAACTTGTTTCTCAGGTCTTCCCGTGACTGATTCTTGCTTTATTCAAGTCTCAATATCACCTCCCCAGTGACCTTCCGTGGCCATCCAATCTGAACAGCCAAAGAGAGAAGTTCCCATCTGCCCACCAGGCCCCCTTAATCCTCAGCATAGCACTTACTCGATCTGATATTTTAGCAGTACTTGCTGGTTTATTGTCATCTCCAAAACGCTCCCTCCCTACACCTTTCCAACCAGAATGTAGCTCTGGGAAAGTAGGAATAATGACTGTGTTGATCACCAATGTATCCACAGCACCTGGAACAGTGCCCGACACATGGTGAGTTCTCAACATTTGCTGGATGAATGAGGGCTGAGTGACCCCCATGGGTAAACTCATCAGGACATAGAAATGAGGAAGAAAGGGAAAGATGGAGAGATGTGACGAGAGCACAAAAGTCACGAGGGTCCAGAGAGACAGTCAGGCAGCCGAGCAGCTACTGGGCTGGGGGCCTCCTGCAGCTGCCGGGTGGGCTAACCACACATTTCCATTGTTCAGTCCGGAATGAGACAAAGAGCCCAAATGGAGTTAAATGAGTTATTGCCCCGACACAGCAGGCAGCACCAGCCTCACGTTTGCATTGGGTCCCTTTCCCCCAAAGTCCCAGGAGTGTGATGTGGAGGCCAGGTGAGTGCTACACCCACAAAGGATGTGTGTCACACTCAAGGAGCTCCAAGGCTACGCGATCCTGGTCTTGCATGGGTAGGAGCTGCTAGGAGACCTGGCCCTCCTCCTTTCTGGAGAGAGACATTATCTTTATTGCTCTGGAATTTCTCCAAGGAAAGATGTTCCTCTCTGAGGAAGGCACTGTCTTTCTACTGCCAAGCCTATCTCATGCAAACATCCTTCAACAAAGCTCTCAATATCCTTTGCTCATGAGACATGCATAAACCCCAGACTATAGAGAATTATCTCTCAACAGACAGGTCCTTGACCTGATTTGGGGCAGGACCTCTTAGAGGCAGAAAATTCTAAGGCATATTTGGGAGAATGGAGAGAAGAAGGGATCTTCACCATTTCCCAGGGAACAGTACAAGGAAGGCACAAAAACCTTCCTCGTAAAAGGTTTAGAGCTGCACAGTGTGTCAGGAATTTTGGAGCCAAAGGTTTCCCTGCAAGGGCACCAAACTGGGTCCATAACATTGTTCCCAGGCTCTCACACTGCCCCCAGAAACAGCAGAATATTATTCAACACACTGGAAGACACGGGAGAGGGGCAGCAAAAGGTGAAGCTTTGGTGACTTAAAAGAAACCTTGAACCTTCTCACCAAATGGGATGTTCACCCCACGGGACGAATGAGTGAAGGATCAGATCCCTTCACTCAGCACCTTCAGCACCTTCATTCTACAGATGATCCCAAGGAGATCCTAGAGAGAAAATCTTTTCTTGGATCCCCTTCATGACGAATAAGGACTTTAATCTGCTATTTCCTCCAAGTCTGTAATTGGAAGGCTGCCTTGGGGTGCTGGCTTAGCAGCCTGTCCGCAGCTCTGGGGCTGCCATCTTGCTCTGTCGCCTGAGCCACCACTGTTCACATCTCTCGCTCTGTAATTTGTTTTTATTATATCTTACAAAAGTGTCCATATGGAATGGACTGAAAATAAAATGGAAAGGGAAAAGAACCAGGCTCTTCACCACAGATAGCTTGAGAAAGTACTTGTGTGGAGCAGTGCCATCCAGCAGAACTTTCTGCAACAACAGAAACGCTCCCTTCCTGCGCCGACCCCACACGCAGCCACTGAGCCCTGGGCATGTGGCTCCTGTAACTGAGGACCTCAATATTCCAACTTACTTAGTTTTAAATACATTTAACTAGCACACATGACTAGGGGCTGCAGAATTGGGCAGTGCTTGTCTGGAGCACAGACAGTAACCTGACACCCAGGCTCCACTCCTTACCTGGTTGGTGACTCAGCCTCTCAGAGTGTCGACTTCCTTATCATAAAATGAGGGTAAAATAGAATCTATCATGTAGTGAACGTATGAGGCTTAATGAAGTAATCCGGATTGGATGTTTAGCACCTGCCTGGAGTGAGGATGGAATGGTGGAAACATTGTGACGATGATGGTGAGGCCCGCAGAGACGGAGTCCAGGGGCCTGTGGGAGGGCTCAAGGAAACAGGTGAGTGTCTACTAGGCGAGAAAAGGGGTGAGCCGAGCAGCACGGAGAGGAAGTTTGGGTGATCCTGGGGAGGACGGTCCTCGTCCCTCGCTGTGTCTGGGAACGGAGCGCAGGGCTGTGAGAGGGGACAGACCTGGTCCTGATGGTCTCTTGAGGACGCCAGGCGCTCAGCACCAGCAAGAGCCCCAGACTTCAGCTGCTCCCTTGCCCTGAGTACAGCGCAATGCTCTCCGCTGCGTCCAGGTCATTCACCACAAGTCAAAACACATGCATTTTTGACATATTTATCAAATAATCTGGATCAAATCACATATTTGCCTAAATCATCTGAAATTTATATCAAAATATGTTGTTTTTTGTGTGTATATATATATACAAACACATATACGTATAGGTACATATACATATATCAATATGTACATATATATACATATACATATAATATATACACACATACATACACGCACACACACACTATATCAATCTGGGTCCAACCAAGAAATGCAAATCACAACATAATTTAAACAAGGAAAGTTTAATGTAAAAAAACATTAAGCGATTTTTAGGAAATAAGACAGGGGGGTAATTGTTGAGACAGAAAGATAGAGCTCTCAAGGGCACCCTAGAGCTGCAGGAAAGGACCCAAAGACAGACACGAGTGGAAGGTGCTCAGACCTCAATGAAGAAAGTGGGACAGCACCGACTGGGTGAGAGAGGGTTTTGCTGGGCTTCCCGGGCCAGAGCTGGTCCACAGTCACTGGACCAATGGGAACCTCTTTCTGGGGCACAGGCAAACTGAGCCCAATGGGTAGGCAGGGAGAGTTGGAGGTGCACTGAGGTCCGAAGCACACAGGGTCATGTCAGGAGGGCCACAGGAAACCACCCCCAGGACGCAGGCAAGCCAAGGCTGACAGGCGGCAAGCAGGCAGAGTCAGGTGCCACGTGGATGCACTGGAGAGACCTCCATGCCAGGACTCCAGCACGCTTCTGTGCACAACCTGGGCCTGGGCAGCACTGGGCCCCTCCAAGGGACAAAGGTCAGGCAGGCAGCCAGCCCAGTGTGCCCATGTGCAGGGCTAAGGAGACTCTGCAAGGTGCAGCAACCTGGGGGGTGGTCCCATCCTATGCCATCTGCAGTTCCTGACTGCACAGATGCTGCCCATGTCAACAGCTTTGGAGAGCAAGCAGCAACAGAGTGCTGGAGAGAGCCACACCATGCATGCACATAACCCTGGAGAAATGGCACTGCTGAGCAGTAAAGACAAGACCAGATACTTGTCCTCCAGGACCTGGCAACAAGCCTTGAGAGCCAGGAAGGGAAATCCCTTCCTTCTGCAATGTCTCTCCAACACCTTCTATGGAAATCATCAAAGCAACTGGCAAAAGAAAACTATTTCTCCAGATATATGCCTAGGACTGGGATTGTTGTCATATGGTAGCTCTATGTTGTTTTTTAAGGAATCTCCATACTGTTCTCCATAGTGGATGTACCAATTTACATTCCCACCAACAGTGTAGAAGTGTTCCCTTTTCTCCACACACTCTCCAGCCTTTATTTTTTGTAGAATTTTTATGATGGCCATTCTGACCAGTGTGAGGTGATACCTCATTGTAGTTTTGATATGCATTTCTCTAATAATTAGTGATATTGAGCATCTTTTCATGTGTTTGTTGGCCATCTGTATGACTTCTTTGGAGAAATGTCTATTTAGGTCTTCTGCACTCATTTTTTGATTGGGTTGTTTGATTTTGATATTGAGCTGCATGAGCTGTTTGTATGTTATGGAGATTAATGCCTTGTCAGTTGCTTCGTTTGCAAATGTTTTCTCCCATTCTGAGGGTTGTCTTTTCATTTTGTTTATGGTTTCCTTTGCTATGCAAAAGCTTTTAAGTTTAATTAGCTCCCATTTGCTTATTTTTATTTTTATTTTATTTTTATTTTCATTACTCTAGGTGGATCAAAAAAGACCTTGCTGTGATTTACATCAGAGAGTGTTCTGCCTGTATTTTCCTCTAAGAGTTTTATAGTATCCGGCCTTACATTTAAGTTTTTAATCCACTTTGAGTTTCATTTTGTGTATGGTGTTAGAGAATGTTATAACTTCATTCTTTAACATGTAGCTGTCCAGTTTTCCCAGCACAACTTATTGAAGAGACTGTCTTTTCTCCATTGTATATTCTTGCCTCCTTTGTCATAGCTTAGGTGGCCATAGGTGCGTGGGTTTATCTCTGGACTTTCTATCCTGTTCCATTGATCTATATTTCTGTTTTTGTGCCAGTACCATACTATTTTGATCACTGTAGCTTTGTAAAACAGTAAAATACACAAACACATGGAGACTAAACAATATGTTACCAAATAATCAATGGATCACTGAAGAAATCAAAGAAGACATCAAAAAATACCTAGAGACAAATGACAATGAAAACACAACATTCCAAAACCTATGGGATGCAGCAAAAGCAGTTCTATGAGGGAAGTGTATAGCAATATAATCCTACCTCAAAAAACAAGAAAAATCTTAAATAAACAACCTAATTTTACACCTAAAGCAACTAGAGAAAGAAGAACAAACAAAATCCAAAGTTAGTAGAAGGAAAGAAATCATAAAGATCAGAGCAGAAATAAATGAAATAGAGATGAAGAAAATAATAGTAAAGATCAATGAAACTAAAAGCTGGTTCTTTGAGAAGATAAACAAAATTGACAAACCTTTAGCCAGACTCATCATGAAAAAGAGGGAGAGGACTCAAATCAGTAAAATGAGAAATGAAAAAGGAAAAGTTACAACAGATACCACAGAAATACAAAGGATCATAAGAGGATACTACAAGTAACTATATGCCAATAAAACAGACAACCTAGAAGAAATGAACAAATTCTTAGAAAGATACAACCTTCCAAGACTAACCAGGAAGAAATAGAAAATAGGAACAGAGCAATCACAAGCACTGAAATTGAAACTGTGATCAAAAATCTTCCAACAAACCAAAGCCCAGGGCCAGAGGGCTTCACAGGTGAATTCTACTGAACATTTAGAGAAGAGTTAACACCTACCTTTCCGAAACTCTTCGAAAAAATTGCAGAGGAATGAACACTCCCAAGCTCATTCTATGAGGCCACCATCACCTTGATACCAAAACCAGACAAAGATACTACAAAAAAAGAAAATTACAGGCCAATATCACTGATGAACATAGATGCAAAAATCCTCAACAAAGTACTAGCAAACCCAATCCAACAACACATTAAAAGGATCATATGCCCTGATCAAGTGGGATTTATCCCAGGATGCAAGGATTCTTCAATATATGCAAATCAATCAATGTGATACACCACATTAACAAACTGAAGAATAAAAACCATATGATCATCTAAACAGATGCAGAAGAAGCTTTTGACAAAGTTCAACACCCATTTATGATAATAACTCTCCAGAAAGTGGGCTTAGAGGGAACCTACCTCAACTTAATAAAGGCCATATACGACAAACCCACAGCCAACACCATTCTCAATGGTGAAAAGCTGAAAGCATTTCCTCTAAGATCAGGAACAAGACAAGGATGTCCACTCTCACCACTATTATTCAACATAGCTTTGGGAGTCCTAGCCATGGCAATCAGAGAAGAGAAAGAAATAAAAGGAATCCAAATTGGAAAAAAAGAAGTAAAACTGTCATTGTTTGCAGAGGACGTGATAGTATACATAGAGAATCCTAAAGATGCCACCAGAAAACTACTAGAGCTCATCAATGAATTTGGTAAAGTTGCAGGATACAAAATGAATGCACAGAAATCTCTTGCATTTCTGTACACTAACAACGAAAGATCAGAAAAAGAGATTAAGGAAACAATCCCATTTACCATGCATCAAAAAGAATAAACTATCTAGAGCCTTTAAAGAGCTCTTCCTTCCTCTGCCCCCAAGCACCAAGCAGGGAGGGGAAGGGCCTAAGGAGTGGGTGGCAATATGGGCGGGGCCTGGGCCAGCAGGCTGGCTACTCCAAGGAGCTGGGGCTGGACCTCCACGCCCCGCCCCCCCCGGCCCCCCGCACCCATGTGAGGGGGCAGGGGGCCCTGATCTCTTAGAACCTCCAAGGAGAGGCCAGCAGTTTGCCTGTATCCCTAGGGCGCTGGAAGCCATGGCCTGTTTTCAGCAAGGAGCCAGGTACTTACCTTGACCTTGACTTTATAAATTCACTCCGCAAATGGGGATTGAGTGCCTGAGAGGCAGGGAGCACCGGAGTCAGAGCTGTGAGACAGAGTCACACCCTGGGCTCCCAGAGTTTACCGCCCAGCAGGAAGACAAGCTTGAAAGAATAATTTGTGGTGCTTGCTGCAGAGAAGAGAACTGGGCTGTATTACAAGGCAAGGGGCTCACTTAGTTTGGGTGAGGGTTCAGGAAAACTGCGCTAAGAGGGGGTTGTGGGAGACAGGCTGACGAGTCAAGATGGGGCATGAACACTGAAACAGAGTAAACTATGCGTGCGGGACAATCCAGGTCTAGGCATCAGCCTCGAAGCAAGAAAAATCTGCAGATTTCCAAAAACTGGTAAAAAAAAACCAAAAAACTAAAACCTCAAGCAGGAATGTGGAGAGTGAAATAAAGAAAGCATGAGCAGAGAAATGTAAGATAAATGTTAGGACCAAATCATACAACCCCTGTAGAACATACCCCAGATGCCATTTTATTCTAAAGGCAACAGGAAGATATAAAAAGGTTCAAACAGTATCAAGCTGCATTTTTAAAAGGTCACTGACTACACTGTAGAAATAGGTTGAAGGGAGGTAAAAGCAGATGCAGAAGCACCGGTTAGAAAGCTGTCGTCCGAGGTAAAAGGTAGGGTGACTTAGATGGAGTCTGGGAAGGAGGGAATGGAGGGAAGGGAATTTCTCAGCTGGCTCTGGACCTGACAGACGCTCCATTAATGTGTGCTGAATCATTGCCCCTCCCACCACTTGAGAGCGGACGTTACAGCGCATTTCACAGCTGAGACAGAGTTCTAGAGCTGAGTACAATGCCCAGGGTCACAAAGGCTGGGTTCTGGACGCCTAGAGCGAGCAGTGCAGATCCCCCAGGATGCCCGCGCTGCGCGGAGTAAGGAGAGCGCTTTCCCGATGCTCCGCGCCTGCGGACACCGGGCTCTCGGCAAGTGTGAAATGGTTCTGCCCGCGGCCTGTCCTGCAAGGGAGAATCCCCACGCAGAGAAAGTGGGAAACACAGAGCTTGTAAGGGCTGCGGGCGGACACTTGACACAGGAGCTGGATTCTGGGCGCCCGGTCCCTGGCTGCCTGCAGCACCGCCACCTGCACCCGGGCTGCTCGGGGCCAGGACACTGCCTCCAAGGGGAACAAGAGCCTGTCCATGAAAAAGACTGTCTCAGCTGGATTGGAGGATGAGGGTGATCGGTAAACAGAGAGGAGCCAACTGAGGAAAGGAATCAAACAGAAGACGTGCTCAGTCGGCAGACTGCTTGGAGCCATGAAAAGTCTATACCGCCTGATTCTCGGCAAGTATGTGAGCAAAGGGCAGCCCTCCCTCCCGAGTGAGATCGGTGAGTTTCCTGTCTGTCTAGCCCTGTGACCAAGGCTGTGACAGATCGAGCACGGTCATCAGCTGCGGTTCACTGACCCGTACACTTAGGCTAATTTCTGAAACAGAAAAGTCTGGAATCTCAGTGGCTTGAAACAGTGCGTTCCTTTCTCACATACCCCATGGAACACTCCGAGAAATGATTTAGGGGCACAGGCTCTTCCATCTTTGTGCCACCTTCAAAATGTGGCCTCCAAGTTCACCGCCTAAGGGAGAAAGGAATGGTTCAGGGGGCGTGGTTCTGTGGGCATGGTAGGTAACTGGCAGTCAGCGACACAGCCCGGCTAATGCGCACGTGTCGGGGGCGTATTTAGCTGTGTTCCCCCCAGAGGACAAAAGACATACAGTGGGCTCTAGCCGACTTGGTCAGACCCTTCAGACACCTGAACACTCTCCGGTCCTCCCTAGAGAGGCTGCCCAGAGTTCCAACAGACACTGCATCCCATACAAGGGCGCGGACCTCCCAGCAATTCCGCTCCATCAGGCCCCATGTGTCTGCTCTTGGTTCCGCAACTTACAAACGAGAGAGACTAGTGAGGCTCTCCTCCCACTCGATATACAAGCACAGGATGACTGCAGCAAACACCGCCCCTGGGGAAAGGACAGAGACACACCAGTCACTGACCCACAGGGACACTTGGACCCTGCAGGACAAGCATCCTCACGTCTCTGCCCTGTTTGGGGGCCCCTGGTCAGAAGTTCCAAGGTCTGTTCTTCTCAGGGATCCCTGCCCTGGATCTTCCTCCTTGGGAGTCCTTCCTCTCTACATTGCGCTCCTTACTTGACCTGGGTGTTGGAGGGGGGTGGGTATTCTTTCAGAGGCTCTACATAGGCTTTGGATCCCACTTTCTATCTGTCCATCACCTGGTCTTTTTAGACCAGTTTTGTAGTTTCTCTGGCAATATAATTTCCTCAGAACCTTAGAAGGTTTCTGATATATTTGCTTCCAAACAGTTCCATATGGTTGTAACCACACCTTAAGCATTTCTGTACACCAGATTTGCAATTCTACATTTTTTTTTTTTTTCTTTTGCTTTCTCATGCCCTTGCCTATATCAGCTTAACATAACAGCTTAACTGCCTATAACAGTTTCTTAATTTGATCATTGCCATGAGGCTGAGTCATAATACGGCTTTGAAGCTTAAAGGCTTTTTTATTCCAATATCTCATTTCCTACTGTTTGTGTTCCAGAAGCAGTTGGAATTTCCAACCCTTCACGGACTCAAGTTTCTGGACTCTCTGCTTACAAACTAGCCAGTTTTCTCCCGAGTTCTTCTCTTTCTTTTAACAGTGTGCCAACACAGCCAACTGTAGCAAACCCACATTAACACTTTGATTTTTTTCCAACCACTTTTGCCAGAGTTGCCAAACCATGAGACTCACAATTTACTTCCAAAGAGATTTTCAGGTAATAATTTTACTAAACATTTTCTCATAGATCACCATCTTTCTTGCCACCTGACTCTAAGTCAATGTCAGACATCAGATTTTTGTTATTATAGCCTTTCAGAGTACCAATATTTTTATATTCGTCCTGGTAATTTAATTGCTGTACCAGTTCTCAAATCTCAGTGGCTTAACACAATAAATGTTTTTCTTCTTCATATCACAATCCAGTCAGAGTTGGCTGGTTCTCCTCCCAGCAGTGACTCAATGACCCAGGCTCCTTCTATCTGTGGTGTTTTCATATGCAACATGCAGCCTCCAAGCTTGCCCCTGGAGGAGAAGGAGCTCTGTATGTGCAGCCCAGAAGTGCTGACATCATGCCCACCACATCCCACTGGCCAGAACACAGTCAATACCCAACTCACTGCACGGGCTCTGGGAGGCCGTTTTTCTGTGTTTCCAGGAAAACAATAGAGACAGATCTCAGAGCGCTCTGGCAATCTTGGCCACACTGTTTATAAAAATCCCAGATGAGTTCCTTTAGTTACTTCCCTCTAGAAGCTTACAGGTGATATATAATAAAGCAAATAAATGGGAATGAGAATTTCGTACTCTGCAGAGGCCATTTAGATATGAAGAAAGGTCCTGTCAACAGTACTAGTAGAATACAGCACTGTCAATGGATTTGTGTGTTGCAAGGCTGGCAGGGCAGGGGTTGTTACATTGTCAAATCTTTCTGATGCTCATACATTACTTACTGTCATAACATATTTGGCATTCGTATTCCAAACACTTCCTAAGTGCCTGCTTAGAGCTAGGAAAGGGATGTAGGAATGCAATGGTGAACAAATTGTTTCAGTCCTTGCTTTCCTGGTGTTAACATTCTAACACAGGAGAGAGATCGCGCAAATAACCACCCACTTAAATAGTAATTGATTAATTTAGTAAATAATATGCCTACAAAGTACAGGACAATGTAAGAAAGTAAAAAGACAGACCTAGCTTGGGTGTTGATAGAGGTTCTAAAGCATTAAGCTGGGACCTGAAAGATTGGGGGGTCCTCCGATGAAGACATGGGAGAAATATCAAGGAGTCTGGCTTTTACACTTGGGTAGAGTGGTGCCATCCTGGGACAGGGAACACGGCGTTTTCATACAATAGCCTTGGATGGGAAGATCATGGTTTCATGTGAGGATACATTGAGGCCAAGTTAACCTGGAGATCTCCAAGTGGAGACATCAAGCAGACAGTTGATGTCCAAGTAAAGAGCCCACTCAGAGATCTGAAATGGTCCTATAACTCTGGAGGATGTCTTATGATGCTCTATCCTCAAAGATGTGCCTCACCACCACTTCCCTGAATTCATCATCCATAGGGGAAACTCAAGGAATTTTAATTTCAGGAAGATTAATTTGAAACAGGAGCATTCTCATTGGCAGCCCAAAGATTTTGTTAAATAGTGAATCATTAATGCAAGTAAGAAAAGTTTCCCATTTTTAAGTATCACTTCTCAGATCTGGATGGCAGACAGACACGTCACTATGAGAAGCAGCCACAAGGAGCAACTGGCCATTTGAGGGACAGATTCCTTAATAATAACAAGAAAATGCCCAATGAAGGAAGGAGGCAAGGCAAACGGATTCTTTTTCTCTATTTTTCTTTTGCCTAGTTTATTCAGTGCATTAAGCAGAAAGCACTGATCTAAAATTCAGCTCTTCGTTCTTTTAAACACGTACCTTTATTAAGAAATGAGTGTTCTTTGTAGGTTCTGAATATGAATACGTTAGTAGAAGTGCATTTATTTTAACTCGTTTGATGATGACTAAAGCTTAGGATCTGGTGTCTCTGAAAACCTTAGAAAATGATTTGAAATGACTCTTCAGATGAATGCAAATGCGTGGAAAGAAAACTGGCTGAAGGTCATCATACAAACAGCCAGCACAAGCAGCAACAAATAAGAACAGGCACCTATTTCAATTTCTCAGGTGTGTGTTGATGAGGAAAGGTGGAACAGTTTTCATTGCTAATCTCTCAAAGGAAGGAACACACCATGTTAATTTAATTCACTGATGAGAGAAAAAGTGGGGGTGGATTAATCACTTCTAATGGCAGAAAAATTTTCTTTAAATGCTAGTTTTACAAAGAACTGGAATTCACCGAAAGAGACCTCTGTTCTTAGAGAACGCGCACACATGCACACGTTCACACACACATACACACGCACACACAGAACAAAACCTAACTCTCGCACACACATACACACGTTCGCACACACACACACGCACACACAGACACAAAACCTAACTATCGCACACACATATACACGTTTGCACACACACGCACACACAGACACAAAACCTAACTCTTGCACACACATACACACATTTGCACACACATACACACGCATACACAGACACAAAACCTAACTCTCGCACACACATACACACGCACACACAGACACAAAACCTAACTCCCCCCAGGAGTTAGGATTACAGGCTGTACACTTTTCAAGTTGTTTTAAAAGGTGCAGTAACCGTAAGAATGGCATCTCCAGTTCACTCTCTGAACAAAGCTGTATCAGGCACCTGTTAATCTAAAGCTGTGGCTTGAATAATGAAAGAAATTAAGTAAATGCACCTCTTCAACTATATTTTTGGGCAGTGGATGTTTTTATACAGTCTGTGTATCAAACATTAGAGACCAAATGCACTTTTTGTGACACTTCAACAAGGTAGCATCAAAAACCCCCAAGGGGATGAAGATTTGGGTGTACCATTTTATGGACTGAAAATGCTTTAGATGCCCTGGCATATAGTAAGATATGTATCACCAGGGAGATTCTGAGCTTTGTCTTTACAAAGAGAGAAGATGGAAAAGTAAGTAAAGTACAAGTTACAAGGACTATATCATGTTTGGTTCTTCAGACCTCATGCTGGAAATATCAAATTATCAAAATCCAGAGATGGAGCAGTAGGTATCCGGCTAGACCTGGAAGCAAGATTGCTGCAGAGGCGAAAGCGCATTGAGAGAAACGTTTCTCATGTGGTCCAGGGCTCCCAACAAGTTCCTTTGGGAGTGCGGAGTTTCTGTAGGTGCTATGCCCAGACCAGAGCCTGGCTCAGAGAGCACAACGGACCCCAAGCAGAGAACCCAGCATGGCCATGAGAACTAGTTACTACCCATGGCTTAAAACGAAAACGGTGCTCTGCTGGTGATCTCCCTCCTGGAGACCAGGGTGCCTGATTGGAAGTAGCAACTACCAGGAAAAGCCACCTGGAGCAGCCTATCTGCTCAATAACCAAGATCCACACTTTTTTTATTTCTTTTTTTTTTATAAATTTATTTATTTGTTTTTTTGGCTGTGTTGGGTCTTCGTTTCTGTGCGAGGTCTTTCTCTAGTTGCAGCAAGCGGGGGCCACTCTTCGTTGCGGTGCGCGGGCCTCTCACTATCGCGGCCTCTCCTGTTGCGGAGCACAGGCTCCAGACGCGCAGGCTCAGTAATCGTGGCTCACGGGCCCAGTTGCTCCGCGGCACGTGGGATCTTCCCAGACCAGGGCTCGAACCCGTGTCTCCTGCATTAGCAGGCAGATTCTCAACCACTGCGCCACCAGGGAAGCCCAAGATCCACACATTTTTATCTCCTAGTTTGTCCACGTATATGCATTTTGTTCTTACCAGGACAGTGGAAACTTACACAAAACCCTACTATTTTTATTTCATCTCTTGACGTGCTACCAACACTCCCTATCTTTAGCTTGCTGGTGACAAAGAAGGGCTCAAGGAAGAGGAATTATACTTCCATTTCCTTCTTTTATCTTTTGCAGCGTAAGTGGTTGGCTAACGTCAGAAAGTAACAAGAATAAGAAAGGTTTCCCTGGTTGTTCCTGTTTCTTAGAGTGCAAATGCGTTCTTTCTCCATGCAAAGCAAGTTCTAAATCAGACAAAAAGTGTAACCTCTTGGGGCTGTCAGTACCCCGCTTACTCAGATACAGAGGTAACATGCTTGACACCTTGTGACTCACTGAGTCCCACTGAAGTCCCAGCCTGGTGGGTCCCTGGGACTCGTGGGGACTCTGATGTCCTGTGGGATTGGGAGGGGGGACAGCAGACACACAGACCCTGTGTTTCTCCTCTTCTCGCAAGCACGCTCCATTGGCCCATCGGACTTCACTGACAAAATACAAGTTCAGAGATAAATTTTGAAGAATCTCAAGATGGCAGCAGTAGAGCATAAAACCAAGCACAGGACCCTTCTGAGAGTGGGCGCTTCTGAGAGAGGGGCCACGACCACTGTCCTGGTCACACGCCCCTGCAGCAGCCCTGCGGGGAAGACTGTTAATGATACCTTGAATCTTGGGAGGTGTGGCCCCTCTAAGCCAAACGCTACAGGCAGGTCAGACATAGAATGATGTCCTGTGGGAATTTCTACCAGGCATCAGAGTTTTTCAAGTTTTCTATCTGCCCACTATGTCAAAGAACCAGGCTGTAGAGTAGGAAAAGATTGCATTTCAGCAATAATAATAACAGCTGCTCCTTGTTTAGCCCCTATGAAATGTCTGCTCCCTACTAAAAATTGTACTGAGGAATGTTGCCCATTAACCTGCCCTTAGCAACCTTCAGACTGGATAGATCTACCAGTATGAGAATGGCTACATGGGTGAAAAAACATCATGGTACAAAACCAATGGCAGAATGATTTAAATTTATAAAAAATTGGAATGAAAACCCCTGTGCTTTAGCAATGGCTATCTCTAAGCAGTAGATTTAAAAGTATATATTTTTCTATTTCATTTTACAAATTTTCCACATGGAGCTTGTGATTTTTATAATGTGGGGGGGGGGGAATTCTGCTATCTTTTAAAGAGGCACAAAGCTTCCTGGCATACGAGCACTGGCTCTTTCCCTTCTCCAGAGCTGGTATTTCTCTTGCTGTGAATCAGTACAGCAGCCTTAGTCAGAATAACAAAACTCAGGCACACTTGGAGGGCGCCTTCCCTTTTTTTGGTCCTGGCAAGTCAGCTAGCAATGATAAAGGATGTCTGAGTGCTAAGAAGATTAGAAAAAAGCAATCTTTCTTGTAAAGAGAAGTTGGAATAACAATAACAACAACAAACAAAAAAGAGGGAGCTCGCCCAGCCTCCCCGCTCCCGTGTAGGGAAAGCTCAGTAAGCGTGTGTGAAATCACATTCAGGGTTTTCCTGTTTTCTCTCTGTCTGCATTTGACTAGTCACATGGGTTTTACTCAACATATTAGAGTTGGGACACTAATGCTTTTGTAACAATTTTGTCCATTTGTTTGCTTCCCCAGATCTGTACATGTAAGATTTATGCTTTGTATAGAATTTGGAGAATTTGGAATCTCGTTGAAATCCATCTATGCACATCTTTAGCAAGGTACGCCAGAGAATCAAAAACATTAAATTTATGCAAAGTGAGGAAGTGGCAATGATTTCTTTACAAGTGATTGTCGATTTATTGCCTGAGACGGAGGCTCGGATCTCCTCACCGATCCAGGAGCAGGATGAGTAACTAAAATGAGCAACTTTTAGACTTTTAAGAACTTTTAGACTCACCCCACTTGCTGCAATTCTCAGGTCAGGGGCTGGTTCTTGAATTTTTGTTTTTCAATTAAGCCTCCTCTCTTTGCAAAACCACCCACCTACTCTGACCCCAAAGCCTCCTGAAGGACAGGCAACCCAAAGGCTGGTGCTCCTATGAAGCCTTGTACTTCATAGACCTCATGATCTCTAGACAGAGCCCACCTCAATGGATAAAATCAGAAGGAGGAAGCCGGCAGTCACAGAGAAGTTTGGCATGTGTATCAGGGAGCTAACTCCAAAGCTCGAGTTAAAATTAAAACATGCACAACAGGTCTGTCTCACCGCAGCAGTGGCAGTAGAGTGGAGACTGCCTCTCCCAGGCTGCTTTCACCCTTGGGGCCGGCGCCCTCCAGGGGTTCCCAGCCAAACTGGCAGGGAAGGGTGGTCACGGGGCAGGAGGGCGGGCGTCTCTTCCAGGCTGGCCCCAAACCCTTGCAGCGGCTGATGAGCACACCCGGGCGGCTGCACGAGGCCCGTGAGGACGGCAGGTGCCCCTCAGCTGGCTCTGAACGGCTGTGCCCCAGAGACCCCTCCTCTGACCAGAGCACCATTGCCTGGGAGTTACGGCACACCTTGGGGAATATTTGGCCTAACAGTTAGCTTTCCTTAAAAATTGAGATATTTACCCAGAAAGAACCATTTAAGTTTGTTTGGTTATTCAGAACATTTAATGAAACAAGTTTACTTTTTAGAAAATCACAGAATGGAGGCAAAGAGTGTGGAGATTTTATAGGAGCCGTTTAAAAAACATTAGCAATGTCACTGATATACTACTTGAGAGTATTTTATAACCCCAGCTGCGGGCTCAAGTTGAATGTACATACTGAGAGGTTTCCATTTGCATGAATACTGAATACTTAATACTACTAACCTAGAACAGCCCTGTTGTGTGTGACCAATTCAGCTTTTGATCAATTTCAAATAATCTTCACCTTGATTTTCATATATAACAAGTTGGCCACATTCCGCATCTGTCTTAATGCTTTCTGCCCCTGTTGATGTTTCATTCTTTTTTTAGTGACAGGAACAAGATTGTTTACCTGGACGAGTGCCTTCCCCTTCCTCTCCCCTCTCCTCCTGGACACATCCCCATTTTTCTTCCACTGAGAAGTCAGTGCAGCTCCTTTGCAGGTGTCTCGTCAGGTGGGAAGAAGTTGTCTCGGAGGACAGGGAACATCCTTACGCACATGTCTAACGTCATCATTATTTTGACAGGATTACTCTGCACTTGAAGCCGTGTGGCTCAGCTGGATGAGACCATACTGCTCTGTCTCCTTCAAGGTCATGACCACAGCCTCAGTGGCCCTTGTAATATCGAACCTCCTTCACGCACTTATTCTCCCTCTCTCCTTGTTGACTACTATTCTCTCTGTGTTGCTTCACACCTCCCATGCCTTCCTCCCATCCTCCTTCTCAGTAGTCACCTGGTTCCCTTCCACTTAGAAAATAAAGCAATTAAGGGAGGATGCCCACAGCCTCCTTCTTCACACTTACCAGCCCATCTGGATCTGTGCCCACAAAGTCCCTGCTTTCTCTCCGATTACAACGTTGAGGCCAACATCTCAACTTGTTCACCACATCTCATTCCCTCTTGCTTGCTCTCTCTCTCTCTCTCTCTCTTTGTCTCTCACTCCCCTGCATCAGTAGTTTTTCCCACTCTGCTGGGTCGCTCCCTAATTTTGCAAACACTTTATTACCCCTCCCATCGAAAGAAATCCTTCTTTTGACATCACTGTGTCTCCCCCTGTTGCCTGATTTCTCAGCTCGCTTTTACAGCAAATCTACTCTAAAGAGTTCTCGCTACTACACACTTGCCATTTCCAACTTCTCTCTTTCAATTCTCTCCAAAATCCATGCCAATCAGATTTTTGTCCTCTCCACACCAGTGAGCTCCATGTTGCTATAGGTTTCTCGTAAAACCTACAGAAATTGACCCTATGGATCTCATGCAGTTGAGATTCTTCCCAAGTTCTGAAAATGACCTTTCTGTGGCTCTTAATTTTTAGTGTGGTGAGTTTATGTCTTTTAGTGGGAAGTTAAGGGCGTTGACCTCAGGAGCTAGACCTTAGGTAACATTTAAAACAAATCTTTTAGACTATATTTCTCTTTTTTTTTCTTAACTTGTATTTGAGTTTTCCATGATCTGTCTTATCAAAATACTTTATGGACACTGTTGCCTTAATTTCAACATTCAAGTAAATCTCAAGATCTGCTTTTATAAATATTTAAAATATTTTAAGAATATAAAAATATTTACAAAAGTTAATTACATTCAGAAAAAATGGATAATAGCTCAATTGTTATTTAGGAAGATAAATATAGCCTATCAGAATTCCTATCTTTGTTACCTTCTGTTGTCTGTGTTGAATGTTAAAAAGCAGGAACAAAAAAGAACAAAGTGCTGATGCTGTTAGTTAATATTGTTCTGGAGGTCCTAGCTAATAGAAAATGCCCCATCGATGTCAATATAAACGCCATCAAAGAAAGGAAATTTACAATATTTTCAGGTAATTTACTCATTTATTTAATAGTTACTGAGACATTGTGCCAGGTGCTATGATCATCTATCTCATTATCCCAAAAGGATGAAGTGAAAACTTTTTGTATGTATGTATGATGGCTTAGATGGTGGCAAGATATAAAATAAATACACAGTCATCAGTTGGTTTCCTATTAATATTCTAGCAAAATAACCAGTAGGAAAATAGAATGGAAAAAGACACCATTCACATGATACCCACCTCAGTGCAATCCTTCCCATGGTGTGGATCACGTCACCCACACCAGGCTAGGGGAGGAGGAGTACAGATTCCTGAGATCCCCAGGATTCCTGACTCAAAATCTCAGAGCATAGGCCAAGGATTCTGAAATTTTTAACTATTTTAAACAGACCCCCAGGTAGTTCTTTTGTTCTCTAAAATCTAGGTTCCCTGATATAGTAAATAAGAGGACACATGGTGTGATTTTGAGCAAATTATTAAACCTAGTTAGGCTTCAATTACTTTATCTGCAAAACAGAAAC
Organism: Balaenoptera musculus; assembly: GCF_009873245.2. Taxonomy (NCBI): domain Eukaryota; kingdom Metazoa; phylum Chordata; class Mammalia; order Artiodactyla; family Balaenopteridae; genus Balaenoptera; species Balaenoptera musculus. The sequence goes on along the minus strand of NC_045793.1, from coordinate 101,688,605 downwards.
AATGATAATACCTACATCATAAGGCACTTTGGAAAAATAAGTGAAATAAAGTAGGTGAGGGGTTTAGGACACTATAAGTACTCAGTTGTTATTAGATATTAGTATTAAATATTGAAACAAGAATATAAAATACATAGAAACAAGCTTGAGAAGGAAGGATGACTCAGGTCATAAGTGAATAAAACAACAAAATTACTTAGGAATACTTCTAAAAATCATATAAACTGAGAAGCATACTATGTTCCTACTGGAGCAGAGGTAGGGAAGAGAAGGAGAAAGCAATATTATAAAGAAATCAATTCTTCAAAGTTGATTTTTAAATTTCAGGTAGCTCTATACAAAATACCAGATAGACACTCTTCATAAATCAACAAAATGAAGCTAAGGGTCATCTTGAAAAACATGCAGTGGAGAAAAAATTATCCAAACCTTACCTCACACACACATGAAATGCAGAAGGAAGCATATAAAAGGCCACTTTCATTGCCAGGCATCATAATGTAAAGTTACAATACATTTAATAATATTGCATCACTATCAAAATAGGCAGGCACATTGATGAAACTGAAGAGAAAATGCAGAAATCTAAGAACATGATAACTTAGTATATGATAGAGTTTGAATTTCAGATCAATGGAGAAAATAGGAATTATTTAATGCATAGTAATTGGATTATTGATTAACTAGTTAGAAAAAAGGCTCACTCAAAATTCATTTCAACATGGATTAAAGAGTAAAATTAAACTATAAAAAAGAAAATTGGAGTATACTGAATAAATATGTGCTTGGAAGCATTCTGTATATTATGTGTATGGAAAGAGAATATAAAATATCAGTGAATTTAAGAAGCCAGGCTTGATTAGTAAAATGTAAGAAGAAATAGGCAAGATAAGAAGAAAGAGGTGGTGGAATAATTACGATCTCTTGATCATAAGAAGATAAGCCAAGAACATTCCAACAAGTGGGGAAACATCTGGCTAAGATGAAGCCACATCAGCACCACTGATAGTTGCTTAGGTTACTGGATACTCTCACCTTGCTAATGATATAATGCTATAATAATTAGCAAACCTACAACCAAATCATTCAAAGGCAATAAATAAACTATTAATCAGGAATGGAATGGCAAGTAGAGCTCCAGAGATCTCTGTGATCAGACCATTCTGAAAAATGCACTCTACTATCTAATATGGTAGCCGTAATCTGCTTCCCGTATCTCATGCCTTAGGTGGGCCTGTGACCTGGCCTCTGCCATCTCAGCATGTTCCCACACCTCCTGAAACCAGGGACCATTTTAGTTCCATGAGCATCCATAGCCAACAAAGGACAGCCATGAAAGCACTCTCCTCCACAGTGGATGTTAGAGATATGCTCTCTTCCTGAAACTTTGAAAATCATACCTACCTTTAGAAGGTAGCAGCGTTTTACAAGCTCTCAGGAGACATAATTAAAGAGTGGGTGGGGGGCTTCCCTGGTGGCGCAGTGGTTGAGAATCTGCCTGCCAATGCAGGGGACATGGGCTCGAGCCCTGGTCTGGGAAGATCCCACATGCCGCGGAGCAACTGGTCCCGTGAGCCACAACTACTGAGCCTGCGCGTCTGGATCCTGTGCTCCGCAACAAGAGAGGCCGCGACAGTGAGAGGTCCACGCACCGCGATGAAGAGTGGCCCCCGCTTGCCGCAACTAGAGAAAGCCCTCGCAGATAAACGAAGACCCAACACAGCCATAAATAAAATTTAAAAAAAAAAAAAATTCTTAAAAAAAAAAAAAAAAAAAAAAAGGTGGGTGGGAAAGACACACATGAGAGAGGTACTTTAGCATATCAATTTCCTAAAGGAAAAATGACCCCTCCAATCAGTAAATAGGTACAAACTTTCTGTAAGTCAATTTGATAATAGACATCAACAATTTTGGCAGTATGCACATATTTTGACCCAGCAATTTTACTTTTTTTCATTGTGTTTTATTGTAGTAAAATACACATAAAATTTGCAATCTCAACCATTTTTAAGTGTACGGTTCAGTGGTATTAATTATATTCATAATGTTGTCCAACCATCACCACCATCCATCTTCAGAACGCTTTTCATCTTGTAAAATTGAAATTCTACAACCATTCAACAATAACTCCTCATTCATTTCTTCTCCTCCCAGTCCTTGGCAACCACCACTCTACTTTCTATCTCTATGAAGTGGAATCATACACTATTTATCTTTTTGTGACTGGCTTATTTCACTTAGCATAATATCTTCAAGGTTCATCTATGCTGTAGCATGTTTCAGAATTACCTTCCTTAAGGCTGAATTATATTCCATTGTACATATATACCACATTTTCTTATCCATTCATCCATTGATGGATACTTGGGTTGTTTCCATGTTTTAGCTACTGTGATAATGCTACTAAGAACCTGGGTGTACCAATATCTCTTTGAGACCCTGCTTTCACATGGAAATTATATTTTTATTTTGGGGGAGGAACCACCATACTGTTTATCACGGTAGCTATACCATTTTACATTCCCACCAACAGTGCACAAGCATTCCAGTTTTTCACCAACGTTTGTTTTCTGTTTTTTGATAGTGGCTATCATAGTGGGTGTGAGGTGGCAACTCATTGTAGTTTTGATTTGCATTTCCCTAATAAATAGTGATGTTGAACATCTTTTCATGTGCTTATTGGCCATTTGTATACCTACTTTGGAGAAATGTCTATCCAATTCCTTTGCCTATTTTTGAATCAGTTGTTTATTTTTGTGTTGTTGAGTTTTAGGATTTCTCTATATATTCTGGATATTAATCGCTTATCAGATACCTAATTTGCAAATACTGTCTCCCATTCAGTGGGTTGCCTTTTTACTCTGTTGATAGTGTCTTTTGATGACAAAGTTTTACATTTTTCAATAAATTCAATTTGTCTATTTTTCCTTTTGTTATCTGTACCTTTGGTGTCATACCCAAGAAATCATTGCCAGATCCAATGTGCTGAAACTTTTGTCCTATGTAGTCTTCTGAAAGTTTTATTGGTCTAGGTTTTACATTTAGATCTTTGATCCACCTTGAGTTAATTTTTGTACATAGTGCTAGGTATCCAACTTCATAGTTTTACATGTGGATATCCAGTTCTCCCAGCACTGTTTGTGGAAAAGATTGTCCTTTCCCCACTGAATAGTCTTGGCACCCTTGTCAAAAATCATTTGACCTAATATGCAAGGGCTTATCTCTGGACTTTATTCTATTCCATTGGTCTATATGTCTGTCTTTATACCAATATCACATTGTTTTGATGACTGTAGTCTTGTAGTAAGTTTGGAAATGAGGAAGTATGAGTCCTCTGGTTTTATTCTTTCTTTCAAGATTGTTTTGGCTATTCAGGGTCCCTTGAGATTTGAGGATGAGTTTTTCTATTTCCACAAAAAACATCATTGGGATTTTGATAGGGACTGCATTGAGTTACTATCTAATGGCTTTTCATTTCATTTTGCAGGACTCCCTTGAGCATTTCTTGCAGGGCAGGTCTAGTGGTCAACTCACTCAGCTTTGATTTATCTGGGAATGTCTTACTTTCTCCCTCAGTTTTGAAGGACAGTTTTGCCAGATGTAGGATCCTTGGTTGACTTTTTTTTTTACTTTTGGAACTTTGAATATATCAGCCCACTGGTTTCTGGCCTCCAAAGTTTCTGATGAGAAATCTGCTGATAATCTTGTCAAGTACCCCTTGCATTGATGATTCACTTCTCTTTCTGCTTTCAAGATTTTCTCTTTGTGCTTGGCTTTTGAAAGTTTGATTATAATTTGTACCAGTGGGTCTCTTTGATTTACCTTGTATGGAGTTTGTTGAGTTCCCTGGCTGTTTATATTAATGTTTTTCATAAAATTTGGGAAGTTGTCTTGCATTATTTCTTCAAATATTCTCTCTGCTCTTTTTTCTCCTCTCTTTCAGAGACTCCGACAACGTGTCTGTTGGTGTCCTTGATAATGTCCTGCAGGTCCTTCAGGCCCTGTTAACTTTTTTTCAATCTTCTTTCTTTCTGTTCCCCAGACTTAACCAATTTTATTGTCTTATCTTCAAGTTCACTGACTTTTTCTTCTGTCTGCTCAAATCTGTCTTTGAATCCCTATAGTTTTGTCCCTCTAAATTTGTCATTTCAGTTATTGTATTTTTCAGCTCCAGAATTTGTTTTTGGTTTCTTTTTAAGTTTTATATCTCTTCAGTGATATTTACATTTTGTTCCTACATTATTTTCTTGACTTTCTCATATCTTCCTTTAGTTCTCTGAGCATCTTTAAGGTAATTGTTTTAAAGTTTTTATCTAAATAGATCTGCCATCAGGATTTTTTTCAGGAACAGTTTCTATTGATTTATTTTTTTTCCTTTGAGTGAGCCATGTTTTCCTATTTCTTTGTATGCCTTGTGATACTTTTGTTGAAAACTGGACGTTTGAATCTAATAATGTAACTCTGGAAATCAGATTCTTTGCCTTCTCCATGCTCATTGTTATTTGTTATTGTTTTTGTTATTTAATTGTTGTTGGTTGTCTCTGTGTTGAGGATCAGTCTGAGGTGTAAACTCAAGGTCTTCTCTTAGCCTTTCTGGGCATGTATAGTTACTTTCTAATTTTCCTTGTACATGCAGGTTTTTTTGAATGTCCTAGTCTTTTGTGTGTGGTTCCTAAAAGGAGAAAAAGATAAAAATGATAGTGTGGGGTGGAAAGGGTTCTGGTCTTTAAATATTCTGGAATTCACTTCAGTAAGAGAAGGGGCTCACAACAGTGGTGGGAGATACAACAAATGGTTGCCCCCTCTTTTTCTTTACCTCTGTGATCAGAAGCAGCAATCAGCAATCAGAGCACAGACACCTGATGTCTGTGGACAGGGTCCTTTTCGCCACCCCTGGCTCTTGCAAGCTGTGTGCAAGCTGCTTCAGGAATGTGTGCACAGCTGCCTGCCATGTGGTTGGGGAGGGGGAATGGGTGACTGCTACCGTGCTAAGCACTGAAATTGACTGATATTAACTGTGCTTTCTGGTCCAAGTCTTCCCCTGGAAGTTGCAAACCTTTAATAGATTCCAGACTTCCACAATAGTTACAGCAAACAGATTGTGCCAGTGCAGTCGTTGTCTAGGTGAGAAGACAGATTCTGGTGCTTCCTACTGCACCCTCTTCCCAGAATCCTCTGTTGTAATTTCACTCTTCCTAATTTTTTAAAGAAAATAATTGGAGCTATTTTAAAAGATGTTTGTATAAGACTGGTCATAGCAATAATATTCATTATTGCAAAAAAATGAAACAAGCTGTGTTTCCAAAAATAGAAAATGGTTCAAATAAATTATGGCACATTCATAGAATACAATATTATGACATTAAAATTATGCTATAGATCAAGGTTATTATATAGAAAAATACATCATGTACATTGCTAATTTTACAAAAATCAGGTTAACTGGTTCACGAAACATTAAAAATAGTATGATTGACTTTTTGTAAAATAAATATATGTCTGTGTGTGTGTGTGTGTGTGTGTGTGTGTGTATGTAACAGAGGCTCAGTAAATTGTAACTTTTTTTGCATGAGAACGTCAAAATCCACCTGTATTTGTTGTGCATGAGACACTTAATCGCATCGAGAAGAATCAATTGCATTTCCCTTGTCATTATTTAGCTGTAATTCAGGTTCTTATTTTAGAGGAACAGTAGAACAGACATTTTGTTTCTGGTTTAGCACAGACTAAGAAATAGCTCTAAAATATTTTAGGAAAATCTCACTCATAACAATGTAAAAGTTAGAAGAATGGGCAAATCTGTAAAGGGGCCAAGAGAGTTCTTATGAGAAACGGAAGAGAAAATCCCTTTCTTCTTTTTTGAAGTTCAGCATTATGAGAAAATTCCCCATGGCTGAAGTCACCATGCAGGCAGCTACCAGAGGCCCTTTACAGAACACTCATGTGTGCGAAGTAGGAAAACAGATGGGCAAATTGTGCTGAACACCAGGGCATTTGGTCCTGGGCAGCAGAGGGTCCAGGCTCAGCAGAAGTCTAATGCTATTATCAATCTTCTGACTGACCCAGCTTATCACCCCTCTCTTAGTAACCCAACTCATTTTGGGGGGAAGGCACGGTTCTGAGTACTGGGGAGAGAGCAAAACCTATGAGGGCATGGCTGTGTGTGTGAGTGTGTGTAGACACACTGAAGGAGTTCTGTGGTGAAGTATAACATGAGAAAACAAGAGCAAAGGAGAAAGAAACCAAAATTGCAAACCGTAATTTTCTCAGAGTAATTGACCTCTCTGGTAGTGACTTCTGTGAACTTGCTGGCTTGTTTTTCTAGAACTTATTTTTCTGTGTGTTTCGGAGAAAGTTTGGAGCGAAGCCAGTTACACCATGGATTACTCTCCCTCTTCCTAATTTATGCAACACATATAAGAAATAAAATTCAAAGTAACTTTTTCATGATCAGCTCACAAAATGGTTGAGGCAGCTTTTGGGCAAATGATCTCTATTGTTTATTCAGCTAATTGGTTTCTTTTCTCTCTTATTTCTGTATTTTGAGAGTATTTATTCTTTCTGCAGGAATGTTTTGGGAATTTTTGCTGACTGCTTTTTGAAATTGAATCCTCTGGGAGCACTACCAGAGAGAGATAAGCCTCTAGGTTTCCACTTCAATAAATTTTATAGGTTTTGAAAAAATACAGTCAGGACACCCCTCACGTCCCTGCTTTCTTGAGTGTGGGAGAATAATGCAGCGGAAGGCCCCTGTACAATGCACGTGTGCCCCCGGCATTGGCCTTGTTCCCTATGCTTGATGAATAATTGCCTAATGAACTCGTTCACCCAACAAGCATTAAGTGGTTACCTACAATATTCTAGATATTCTAGGTGCTGTGGATAAAGCAATAAATAAAGTTCCTCCTTTGATGTAGCTTATATTCTTGTCCCCCCCCCACAAAAGTGAACCAACAAAAAGATAAAATGGCAGCTGGTGAGAGAGAGGTACAGGGAGAATAAAGCAGGTTCAGCACGGAAGGAGTATGCTTTGTATGAGGGATTCAAGGAGCTACAAGTAGGCCAGCAAGGCAAGAGGAAGGTGAGTGTGAGGAGGAGTTGGGCCCCGGGCACCTGTCTTTTTGGGTGGTGATAAACCACTTTGCTGTTCTTGAAATAGCTGCAGAGCCACTTGAGAGATTTAAGCAGAGGACAGAACGGATCGGACTTGCGTGTTCGAAGGCTCCATCTTGCCAGTGTGTGGGGAACAGACTCTTGTCTCCCAGGTTGGTTCACTGACACTCTTTGTTCTGCTCTCTATCCTAAGAGGGATGGCAGGCAGGCCTGGGCTTTGTAGCTGCTCAGGATTTCAGTTAGGTTTAGCTTTGCTGCTTCCTGGCAGTGTTAGCCAGGAGAGGTTCCAGGAAAGATCGGGGACAGGCCGAGGGAGAAGCTAGGTCTTCCTCTCCCTCTTCGTCTCTTCCAGGCAGCCAGAATCCACTGTTCAGATCCTGCATGATTCTAGGTTTTTCTTACTACACTGGCTTTCGAAGTCTGGAAGCATCATCTCACCCATTTGTGCCTGCAGCCCTCAAGGCATTTCCCCACAATCCCATTCACCTTCTCAGCCATCGCTATGAAAGCAATTTCCTCTATAAAAGTCCCTCTATTTGAAGTACTTAGAGTAGTTATTATGGTCCTGTTAGACCTTGATGAATACAGAGGCAATTGCCTTAATTCAGGCAAGAAATGATCATGGTTGCACTAGGATTTAATGGCTAGAGACAGAAATAGAAAAATGGGAAAACAAACACAGCTCAGGGATCAAGGGGAAAACTTCCAAAAAGTTATAATTACTCTCAGAGAGATACAAAAATATACTATAAACATGAAAGAAGAACCAGATGCTATGATAAAAAGCAAAAGCAAGGCAAAACTATTTAAAATTGAAAACATGAGAGGTAAAACGAAGAATTCAATTCTATGGACTGAAGGTTTATATCCTCCCAAAACTCATAGGTTGAAGCCTTAATCCCCAATATTATGGTCCTAGGAGATGGGGCTTTGGGAGGAAATTAGGTTTACAGGAGGCCATGAGGGGGTTTAGATTAGTGTCCTTATAAGAAGAAGAAGACCAGAGCCTTATTTCTCCCCCCACCCCACCATGTGAGGACACAGCAAGAAGATGGCTGTCTACAAACCACAAAGAAATTGACCATCAAATACCAGATCTGCCAGTCTGCAGGAATCATGATCTTGGACACCAGCTTCCAGAACAGTGAGAAACTGAGTTTGCTGTTTAAGCCGCCCAGTCTATGGTATTTTTGTTATGTAGCTTGAACTGACTAAAACAAAGGGATTGACAAGGAAGTCTAAGAAACTCCCAGAAAGCAGATCAAAACAACAACAGAGACTAAAATTATCAAAGGGGGAAAATCAGGGACTAATCTAGACAGTGGAGAGGACATTATTGAACAAATAATACCATTTTTACTCAACTTTCAGATCTGTAGGAAAATGGCAGCTGCCCGATTTCAAATCTTCCCACACCCCCTCCCACACATGAGCAATTAAAAACACACAGGGGCTACACGTTCAGCAGCACCAGGAAACAGAGACTGCCACAACCTTCAGACCAAATTCCAAATTCCACACAGCTTCCACCACCGCCAAGCCTTTGAGTGTGAAGAGCATGGAAGGGGTGATAAGAGAATGTGTATGAGCAGAGAGGAGCATGGGGGATGCAGAAAAGCAAAACAAATCACCGAAAGCAGTGACAAAGTACTGAGCACTGTCAGGGCCTGATAAATCACAGAGAAAGGCTTAGAATGACTGGGACTAGAATGGTAGCCATGAAGAATCAGCTCTTCCGTGGGAGAAGCAGCTTCATGGGAAAGGGTGGTGCCTCTTGGAAACATGCCAGAGAAGAGAAAGAAGAGACAGGAAGGGGAATTAAGTCTTCCGGTGGAAGAACGGTGTGTTCATGTCATATGTTCGAACAAAGTAGAAAGAATGAGGCTAAAATGGAAAGAGAGAGGGGAAAGCAGAATAAGATCATTAATTGTTCTACCGGTAATAAGTAGGAGTCAAGGATACCTCTAAACTATAGGTGAAATTGTAAAATGTTAACTAAGAAAAAGGATAAATTGGGAGCACAATAAAGAAAACTTCTAGATAATATATATTTTGCTCACTACCAAGTGAAATTATTTGAAAACAAGAAAGACATACCAAAGAGAGAAAAATCCCAGTAAAACACACACGCCCTCATAACTGAATTCTGCCAGCAACCACGTGAGCTTAGATGGGACCCCAAGCTCTAGAAAGAACCACAACCCAACCAACACCTTGACTGCAGCCTGGGAGACCCTAACACGAGCCACCACTGTGCTCCTGACCAGTGGAAACTAACTAGGAGATCTTGAAGTGTGGTTGTTTTAGAAATGTACAGGGAAATTAAAATAAACTAAACTAAAATAAAACTGATATTATTATGTGTACAAAAAATACTATTAATATACATGGAGTAAAGATATTAACATATGTGGGAGAAAATTATGTAGAAATAAATAGGTAAAGAAATCAATTCATCAATCAGAAGTGAAGGGTAATTAACACTAACAATATGTTAAGGATTTTATAAGAAAGGAGAAATTTTTAACCATGTGGCTCAAAAGTACTTTTTTATTTTTTTAATTTTTTATAATATTTATAATATAATATTGATGTTGATTTAACCAAAAATTATAATTAACTATGTTAGGTGATGTGGCATGTAGGAGAGCAATACATGAAGTCCACACGTTAGGTCTAATATGAATAAACCAAGAAAAAGAATAAAGTATTTTTTAAAAAACACCAGTGGAAGCAGCCTAAGTGTCCATCCACAGAGGAATGGATAAAGAAGATGTGGCACATATATAAAATGGAATATTACTCAGCCGTAAAAAGGAACGAAATAGTGCCATTTTTAGAGACATGGATGGACCTAGAGACTGTCATACAGAGTGAAGTAAGTCAGAAAGAGAAAAACAAATATTGTATATTAACTCATATATTTGGAATTTGAAAAATTGGTATAGACGATCTCATTTACAAAGCAGAAAGAGAGACACAGACATAGAGAACAAATGTATGGATATCAAGGGGGAAGAAGGGGTGGGATGAACTGGGAGATTGGGATTGACATATATACACAACTATGTATAAAACAGATAACTAATGAGAACCTACTGTATAGCACAGGGATCTCTACTCAGTGTTCTGTGGTGACCTAAATGGGAAGGAAATCTAAAAAAGAGGGGATATGTGTATACGTATAGCTGTTTCACTTTGCTATACAGTATAAACTAACACAGTATTGCAAAGCAACTATACTCCAATAAAAAAAATTTTTTTAATAAAAATTAAAAAAATAAAAAATACCAGTGGAATCGGCTAGAGGAGTTGAAGTGGATCACACCTTGGGAACAGGTCTGAGTGGAGGGAAGAGGTAAGATGAAGTACCACTGTTTTTAATAAGACATTACAACACTTTTGCTTGAACTGCAGGCAGATGAATTTTTCATTATATTTGGGGTTAAGCAGCTATGCTAGAGCCGCCTTGTAATGGTTCACTTTCATGACTTACACTTTCAGGTTTATATTTACATTTTCATAATTTTACATTTTACATTTTCCAGAATCCGGCATGCCAGTTAGTAAACAGCCATTATTAAAAGGTGAATTATTTAAACTTACACGTAAATAAATTATACTTAAAAGGTAATAAATACTTAGAACTCATCACTTCCTAGTTATTTCACTATTGGTATGCTTTACTACTGGTACACTTCGGGGTTATTTATGTCTGTCTGACTTGATGACGGAAACTCTGCTACAGAGTATCTCTGCCCAACTCCTCACTCCTGATGTCACGCTGACGGTCTAAATTGGCGCTGATGGAAGTATTCACAGCATGGAAATTAGCAGATGCTTCATTTCAGAGCTTGATTTATGGCATTTTTATTGTCTAAACATCATAAATTGATGAATAATATGTTAAGAATGAAAATTTAAATTTTGCCCTGTCTGTAGCTGCTATATTGTGAACAGCACAAAATGTCTTAAGAAATATTCATCCAGTATTTGAAAACTACTATTTAATTCTTCAAAGAAACTCCCATGAGGGCAGTTCCAGCACACAACTTCACTGTTTCACTTTTGACTTACTTGTTAACACAAATGAAAACTGATCAACCAACATTCACGTCACAACTATGCTCACTTGTCGATTGCAAACGTAAATTGGCTGCTGACACAATAGTTCGGCAAATTATCAGTGAAAGCCTTCTGTGAGAGTCAATTGACTATCTGGAATTTACAATAAAGAATATTGGACACTCTATTATTATTTGTAAATTAATGCTACACATCCTTTATATCAATAGAATCTATAATAAACTTTTGTACGTAGATAATGCATACTTCTTTCTTATTCAGAAAGCCAGTTGTTAAAATATACTAGCACATTAATGAGTTAAAGTATAATTCATTGAGCTCTATTACAAGAAGTCTGTGTTTCCTCACTTTTCTCCATCTAGAATTATGAATAATTTTAAATAAATTTAAATAAATAAATTGGTACCACCTTTTCCAAAATTAAAAAATATGAGACTCCCGGTTGAAAGTGGCCCACAAAAGATCAAACACAATAAATGGATGCTGACATAGACCAAGTCCTTAAAAGCAACTTGCCTTATGTTTTAAGAGCCTTGAAAATTTTACTCAATTTTACTCAAAAATTTTACCAAATAATTATACATTTAAACACATTTCACAATGGAAATTATTAGAAACATGAACAATATCTACATAATAAGATACTCATATTATTATTTGCAAAAGCAAAAATTGTGAGAAGATGAATATTTAAATTAAGTGTTAAAGTAATTATAATACACCTATGTGATAATGAGATTTGCAGATAGTTTTTATGAAATTAGACTCATTTATAGTATAATATTAGCAATGCATAAAAATAATGTATAAAACTCAAATATGCAAAGAAAAATGAATAGAATTTTTTGGAAAAAGTATCAACATATTTATTATTATTATTGGAATATATGGGTTTTTTTAATTTTTGCATCTTTTCACATATCAGTGATTTCCAAATTTCTCCACTAGCACTTTCATAATGAAGAAAGTATAAGGATAACATAGAAATATTACAAAAGGAAATTGAGTAGGACATTATTAGACCCTTGGAGACAGAACTTGCTATATTCAGAGACCATGAAATGATGAAAGAAATTAGATAAATAGGCAAAAGACATAATCTAGTGATTCATATTTTATAAGAATATGATATAGTAAACAAGCACATGGGAAAATGCCCTATCTCAGATAGGAGCAAAAAAGAAAAGCAGTGTAAAATTAGTAAAATAAAGAATAAGACAATATATGGACAAATTGAAATGAAACAGTAACTTAAAAATCTTTGGAGTAAAAATTGGAATGAGGCCTTTTGAAAGTATATATATGCATTGTGTGTGTATGTGCATGTATGCGTTTGCATGCATAAGCACAGACATATACATATATATACACACTCATCATTCCTAGTCATTGATGGAACAACTTCAGCTCTAGATTTCTACACTAAGCACCCAATTCCAAAACAGATAATGCTTTCTCACAATGCAAACCAAAATATACTAACAGGAAAAACCAAAAATATATAACAGGAAAATGGCAGGTTGAATCACACACACACACACACACAAACATACACAGACATATTCACATATGACAGAAATACTATACACCCAGTTAAAACTGTGTTTAAAATTTTTGATTAAAAATATTTATATCTGAATGGGGAAAAGTATACAGTTTTATATAAAGTTAAACAAAGCACAAAATTTTACAACCATGTAAATAAAAAAATAATAGTTAATATTCATTAAATACTGTATGTTGAACACTGCTCAATGCTTCATACATTTAATTTTGTTCAATCCTCACAACTCTATGAGTAGGTAAAGTATTGCCCCAATCTTATAGGTTTTGGAGCTTCATACACTAAAAATACATATAATAAAAATTGAAATATAACAAATGTTAAAAAAGGATTATGCTTTAGATTATGAGTTTTTCTTATTTTTACTTTTCTGTATTTTTTGCACATCTATAAATGAGAATCTATTGTTTTTTGTAACTGGGATAAAAAGCAATGCCCTTTATTTTTTAAACAGGTCAAATAAATACAGTGAACAAACAATAGGAAAATGTTTGATCTCAGATACTAGCAACAAAGAAAAACAAGTGGAGAGGACATGAATAGTGTAACTGTACATTAAAACACATGACTTGATCAGGAAGGTCAAGAACAAGTATATATTGAAATATCATTGATATAATATTTTTAATGCCTATCAACTGTGTAAAAATATTTAAGGTACATCCAAACAAGGTAACTTCCAAATCAAGCAAAAATAAAACTTTAAAAATCTAAACAGAAAATCTACAAGTAATAGAATATTTACCAGATCTGTATCATGAGAGCAATCTCTGCTTTGAAGCAGTAGAAGAAATCACAGTGGGATAAACTAATGTATTTGAACATAAAATATTTACAAGCTACAGAAGGAAGAAAAAAAAACAACCTAAAAAGCAACAGATTAGAAAACATTTTTAATATTACAATTGGGAAAGAATCATATTTTTTAAATGTAATTTTATATTTTTAATTGATCTTTATATTAACATCCCATTAGATATCTGGGAAAAGATTAAAATATTTCACACAATACTGTATAGAGGTTTACAAATAATAAACAAAACATGAGAGAATATGATCCTAAATAATAACCAAAAATGCTAATTAGAGCAATAGCTGAGAATCTTTCACTTACTTAATAACAAAAAATATAGTATAAAAATGATATAAACACCCAACGGATGTAATTATATTGAAACTAGATTATCATGGCTCACTTCAAATTTTACAGTGTTTTAAGAAAATGTTTTAGCACAAAACAATCTCACATCATTTGATTCTCTACTTCCAGGTAGAGGACTTTGATTTTACGGATTTATTCTAAACCCAGTAAATTTAGTCTCTCATGCTCTTCTCACAGCCACTCTGAAAAATAGGTATTACAATCCCCATTTGGCAAAAGAGAAAGTTACGGCTCAGAGCAGTGGAGTAAGTCGTCCAATGCACTTATCAGAACTTTATTTCTGCTTCGGGAGATGATGTTTCTTCCACTGATAACACGCAGTCAGCAGACCGCAGGCAGTCACGAGGGATGGACGGAGCTGCAAGCATCACTCCTTGTATCTGTTAGGTCCGCCTGCCTGCGTGGATTCGCACGGTTTATCACTTACAGCAGAAACCAACCAGCCTGGCGTCAGTTCCCCACGTCCTTAGTTCCACGGATGACACTGAACCAGAGGGTCCAGATGACAAGCAGCATGCGGGTCACTGGCCGCCGAAGAGCCAATTCTAACTGCGGCCACGTGGTTTATAGCTGCAGCTGTACCCAAGGGGCATGCGGAGGAAGTCCAGCGCTTTAGTGACACCGGGGTGCAGATGACAGGCACCTCCCGCGAGGTAGGGAGGGAGATGGACAACTGCCTTTGACAGCGGCTTAGGGCTGCGTGTCTCCCTGTGCTCCAGAGCTGTTACCCGGCGGCCCGCAAGTCGTGAGTCTGGCCGTGGCTAAGCCTCCCTTCCCGTGTGACCGTGTGGAGACGGCAAGATCATCAGGGCACTGCAGCAGAGCTCCTCGTTTTGCCTTTATCTGTCTCCTTTGTGCCTGCTTTTCCCTTAGTGATCCATGTTCTACTGTCGTTCTCCCCTGGGATAGCTATCTTTCCAGTACTGCCTCCAAAATCAAGAGTGGGACCCATATCCATTTAGGACCTCTGGGCCTGACTGTGCAGAGTGTAAGCGCTACCGGGATGGCAGGTTGACGGGGCCAGGCTGCTGGCAAGGCTACCAGACACCCTTGAGGGCCACCTGCAGGGCTGGAAGGAGCTGCAGGTGTGTATCAAATAGAATCACAGCCAACAATATATCCAATGAGGGGTTAATATCCAAAATCTAATACAAAGAATTCATACAACTCAACATCAAAAAAAGAAACAACCCGACTGAAAAATGAACAGACGTTTTTCCAAAGAAGACATGCAGATGGCCCACAGGCACATGAAAAGATGCTCTACGTCACTTGTTATCAGGAAAAGGCAAATCAAAACCACAATGAGATATCACCTCACACCTGTCAGAATGGCTATTATCAAAAAACAACAAATAACAAGTGTTAGTGAGGATGTGGAGAAAACGGAACCTTTGTGCACTGTTGGTGGGATTATAAATTGGTTCAGCCACTTTGGAAAATCGTATGGAGATACCTCAAAAAATTAAAAATAGAACTACCATATGATTCTGCAATTCCACTCCTAGGTATTTACCCAAAGGAAATGAAAACACTAATTAGAAAAGATATGTGCGCCCCTATGTTCATTGCTGCATTATTTATAATAACCAAGGTATGGAAGCAACCTAAGTGTCCATTAATAGATGAATCGATAAAGATGATGTGGTACATATATACAATGGAATATTACTCAGCCATAAAAAAGAATGAAATAATGCCATTTGTGACAACATGGATGGACCTAGAGGGTATTATGCTAAGTGACATAATTCAGACAGAGAAAGACAAATACAGTATGATCTCACTTATATGTAGAATGTAAGAAACAAAACAAATGCACAAACATAACAAAACATAAACAGAGTCATGGATACAGAGAACTAACAAGTGGTTTCCAGAGAGGAGGGAAAGGAGAAGAGAAATAGGTGAGGGAGATTAAGAGGTGCAAACTTGCAGCTGAAAAATAAATGAGTCACAGATATGAAATGTGCAATATGGAGAATATAGTCAATAACTATATAATATCCTTGTATGGTGGCAGATGGTAACTAGACTTACCGTGTGGTCATTGTGAAATGTATAGAAATATCGAATCACTATGCTTTGTAACAGAAACTAACATAGTGTTATAGGTCAATTATACTTCAAAAACAAACAAACAAACAACCTCATAGAGGAAGAGATCAGACTTGTGATCACCAGAGGCAGAGGTTGGGGGGAGGGGGAATTGGATGAAAGCAGTCACAAGGTACAAACTTCCAGTTATAAGATAAATAAGTACAACATAATAAATGTAATTAACACTGCTGTATGCTATATGTAAAAGTTGTCAAAAGAATAAATCCTGAGTTCTCATCACAAGGAAAAATATTTTTCTACTTCTTTAGTATTGTATCTATATGATACAAATCTCTCCTTCTTATAAGGGCACCAGTCAGTGGATTAGGGCCCACCCCAATTCATTATGACCTCATCCTAACTTGATTACAGCTACAAACAATTTATTTCCAAACACTGGGATTCGGAACTGTATGTGCCGGGTGGCAGGATCGGATCCCAGGTGTCCTCAAGAAGCTAGAATGAAGGAGTGTTGATAACAGCATTAATTTTAAAAGGGGCAAATGACAAGTGCTTTACTTCAGTTACCAAACCTCAGGTCTGGGAGGGCTGTCCGGGGCCTGAAGTCCGTGAACCCTGCCAAGGGCAGGGACCTCACCGCTACCCGAAACAATCTGTGATCCACCTTTTTCAGCAGCTCTAATAAATTAAAAAAAATTTTTGTCATTAGTACATTATCTGTGTCCCCGCCTCACCTTTCTTCTGGCCCTCCGACACCACATGTGACGCCTTCTTTCTTTGTGCCAACCCCCCAGTTTAAAGACAGCTGAGCGTCCTCTTCCCGAGGCTGAGAAGCCCCCTCCCTGCAACCAGCTGATGGCTCCTGTCACACTTTGTCACTTGCCCAAGGGACCCCATGCTTCCCAAGCAGCCCCCCGACCACTCGAGTGCTGTGATTCTATTTATTTTATTTTTAATTTTTTTCTTCCAGTTTTATTGAGATATAGTTTACATACAGCACTGTATAAGTTGAAGGTGTACAGCATAATGATTTGACCTGCATACATCATGAAATGATGATCACAAGTTTTGTGAACATCCATCACTCATATAGAGATTTGGACACACACACACAGAACATCATGGGTGATGGTTGATTTTAGGTGTCAAGTTGACTGGGCCACAGGGCGCTCAGGTATTTGATCAAACATTATTCTAGGGTGTCTGTGAGGGTGTTTTGGATGAGATTAACATTTAGGTAGGTAGGCTGAGTAACGTATTGCCCTCCCCAATGCAGGTGAGCCTCACCCAATCAGTTGAGGCCCTGACTAGAACAAAAAGGCTGTCCCTCACCGAGTAGGGGGGAATTTTTCCTGCCTGATTGCCTGGAATTGGGACGTTGGCTTTTTTCCTGCAATCTCTGGCTCCATCCTCACATGGTGCAGCAGTCAGAGTCCTCCAGAGAAACAGAACCAACAGGATGTGTATGCATAAAGGGACTTATTACAAGGAATTGGTTCCTATAATTATAGAGGCTGGCAAGGAGACTCAGGAGAGTCGATGGTTTAGTCCAGTCTGAAGGCTGGCAGGCTTGAGACTCAGAACAGCCTAAGTTTCAGTTTGGGTCTGAAGGCAGATAAACAAAAAAACTTCCCTGAAAATAAATTCTCTTTAATATTTCAGTGACTTAGTGATTTCTCATCCTCAGCTTCATAGTTCTATTTGCCCTGGTATCTCCTTTGCTCCCTCTGTCTCTCTCTCTCTCTCTGTCGCTCTCTCTGTCTCTCTGCCTCTCTCTCACATACACACACTCTCATTGCTTCTCTTCATACATATGGCGATTTTATTTCCTGTTGAATGCTCTAATTTCACCATCAAATTCAGCCATCACCCAACTATCTCTCTTTTGCATCCACTTCATCAGAAGGCAAGAGGTAGATTGTAAATAAAATATTTATTTATTCTTTTTACACTTAGTTCTCTATTCCATATCAAAATTATTTCAGTGTATGGTAGAAGTGAGTATCTATCTTTTTTTAGTTCAAATACTTGGTCAGTTTTTCCAAATCCCTGTACTGAATAGCCTCTCTCTTCATCTTTTGTTTTATGCACAGTACTTATATAAACCAGGATTCTTTTAGGTCTGTTTCCTTACAGTAGCTTGTCTGCTGGTTCTTGTACTACCATCTTATTGTTTTAATTTTTAATATTGCCTTAGCTAGTCTCATCTGTTTATTTTCCAAAGACCTTTAGAAATATTGAATCAGGGTTAAAATTAGATTCAAATTGCATTAAACCAACAAATCATTTAGATCCAATGATAGTGGTGTCTAATTTATAATATTTGATTTTTTCAGCCATAAACTATTTCTTTCAATTTGTCTTATTCTTTTCAGTAATAATTTTTACTCACACATTTCTTATTCTTGGAGAGTATAGGCTTGTGCTGCCATTGTTATTTTTCCAGTACACTTTATATCTGGCCATTCTATTCATTAGCCGTTTAACAAATGTTTATTGATCATGGACCAAGTGACAGGCACTGTATGTAATAGGTGCTGATGAACAAGACAAATATTTTTTGAAGAGAGTTCAGATGTGCTCTGGCATGTATAACAGGAGTGCTTACCTAATCTCAAGACATTTCTTAATGCAATGATGCTTAAACTAACTTATCTCAAATGGACCCCTAGGTGGCATTTTTGAAATCTGCATGGGTAATTGTAGTTGTCACAATAAATGGGGTGCCTCTAACATTTTGTGCAGTGTGGTTTCTTACTGACATTTTGTATTCAAGGAAGTCTAGTCACTAAGTACAAGGATGACAAAACCAGATTGGAGGCCATGAGGGGGTGTAGATAGAAGTAACTGAGGATTTCTGGAATGAGCATATGGATATCTAATATTAAAATTCATGGGCTTCCCTGGTGGTGCAGTGGTTGAGAGTCCGCCTGCCAATGCAGGGGACACGGATTCGAGCCCTGGTCTGGGAAGATCCCACATGCCGCGGAGCAACTGGGCCCGTGAGCCACAACTACTGAGCCTGCGCGTCTGGAGCCTGTGCTCCGCAATGGGAGAGGCCGCGATGGTGAGAGGCCCGCGCACCGCAATGGAGAGTGGCCCCCGCTCGCCGCAACTAGAGAAAGCCCTCGCACGAAGACCCAACACAGCCAAAAATAATAAATTAATTAATTAATTTAAAATAAATAAGTAAATAAAAAAGCCAGTCCTTAGCGCGTGGGCACATTCTTTAAAAAAAAATTAAAAAAAAATAAAAAAACTCAGGAAAAGCTATAGTAATTGTAAGTAGGCACCACTGGCACAGGGATAAACAGAGCAGTGAAATGACCAAGTACACAGTGGATTCCTGTAGAGTATAAAGGTGTCATTTTTAATTAGTGGGGGAAATATGATTGATCAATCGTGCTGAGATAATCATCTAACAGTCTGGAAAAATTAAATTTGATTTTTCCCCTTAGAACCAAATTCATCCAAATGAATCCTAAATAGATTAGAAATTCAAATGGAAAAAAAACATACAAGGGCAAGAATACAGATAAGTATAATAAAATATTTTTAATTTTTGAAATAGAGAACTTATTTTAAAGCATATTATCAAAGAAAAAAGTTCAAAGGAAAAGATTGATAGTTTTGACAATTTAAAAATTTGAATGTCAAAAATACATCATATTTGAACTGGATATTGGGTGATATAAAATTGTTAATTTTATTAAGTGTAGCAAATGGTATATGGTTATACATATATACATTTTATTTATATAATTCAATATTTTTACAGATACATTTGGAAGTATTTAGGGGTGATGTATTATGATTTCTGCAATTCATTTGCCAATGGTTTAGGGAAATATATAGAGAACACGCCAAATAAATAGGGAAAATTGTTCAAAGTTGTGAAGACAGGTAGAGACTATACAAGTATTCACTGTGTTAGTTCAGTGCTTCTGGATGTTTGAAAATATTAACAGTAGAGTTTTGGAAAAATACACTGTAAACAAAATTAAAAGGCAAATTATACACTGAAAAATTTTATTTGCAACTTACTGTGCCAGAGAACCAAAAGAAATCTTGCCTTAGCATGAAAAGTTTTGGCCATTTACCATAAGAAAAATTTGTCCTTCCTTCCTCCAGGAAAAAACCTGGAAACTGACATCAGAGGACTGCTATACCACCAGACTCATATAGAAGTTATAACCAACAGAAAAAACAGAAGTATGAGGTAAAAGTAATTATAGCTTGCTCTGTATCAGAAAATGTTCTCATGCTGGCTCTGCTGTGTTTCTGCTGGAGTGTAAAGGAAGTGCAACTTTGTACCCAGTAGAGAATGAAAAAGCTGGAATTGGATACCATCGCTGGCAATCATCCCACAAACTAAAGAGGGAGGTGTGTCCCTCACCCAGGGAAAATGTAGTGACTAGATTGTGTCCACAAAGGTTTAACAACTGACCAGCCTCATCTTTGTCCTCATCTCGTAAGATACAATGGATCTAGGGAACAGATCAAAGAAATATACCTTGCCAACAGAAAGCTGTAGATCAACTGCAGATTGAATTCAATCATAACTACTATTTGTCCAGAAAGTAAAGGGGACTTAAAAATAAAAAAACAAAAAAAAACCTCTTCTGACTAATGTCACCCTCTTGAATTCTCTCTGGCTGTTACAGAGACTCAATGAATAAACTAAGAGAAGGCAGTCTCCTCTAATCTTTGGTGTGGAATCCCCTGAAACACAGACAGGACATAGAAAAGGTTAACTTTGTAAAAAATATATAAAGAGCTCTTACAAACCAAGAAGAAAACTATTTTTTAAGAATAGAAACGTAGGGGCTTCCCTGGTGGTGCAGAGGTTGAGAATCTGCCTGCCAATGCAGGCGACACGGGTTCGGGCCCTGGTCTGGGAAGATCCCACATGCCGCGGAGCAACTGGGCTCGTGAGCCACAACTACTGAGCCTGCGCGTCTGGAGCCTGTGCTCCGCAGCAAGAGAGGCCGCGATAGTGAGAGGCCCGCGCACCGCGATGAAGAGTGGCCCCCGCTTGCCACAACTAGAGAAAGCCCTCGCACAGAAATGAAGACCCAACACAGCCATAAATAAATAAATAAAGAGTAGAAACGTAGGGGAAAGTCAGAATCATGAAATTCACAAATAAATACAAATGCAAGTAAACAAATAAAAAACAAGCTCAATCCTACATTATTCAATGAAAAGCAAATTATAGCAACCAAAAAATATATAATTTTTATCTATCAAAAAGGCATACATTCTTGGGCTTCCCTGGTGGCGCAGTGGTTGGGAGTCTGCCTGCCAATGCAGGGGACACTGGTTCGAGCCCTGGTCTGGGAGGATCCCACATGCCGCGGAGCAGCTGGGCCCGTGAGCCACAACTACTGAGCCTGCGCGTCTGGAGCCTGTGCTCCGCAGCGGGAGAGGCCGTGATAGTGAGAGGCCCGTGCACCGCGATGAGGGGTGGCCCCCGCTTGCCACAACTAGAGAAAGCCCTCGCGCAGAAACGAGGACCCAACACAGCCAAAAATAAATAAATAAATATTTTAAAAAAAAAGGCATACATTCTTGAAAGGATGATAATATATAGCAATAGACATTTCTTATATACTATTCATATATGACGGCTGTAGACATAAATTTGAAAAAGGCATTTGGAAAACTATCTTTAGCAGGAAAAAGTCATGAATGTGCATAAATATGCATCTATGTAAAGCAATAGCTGATTAGTGAAATAAATTCCGGTACATTCCTAAGATGCAGTCAAGAAAATAAAGTTGAATTAAGATATTTGTAATTTAAGCAATACGTATAAACTCTGATTCTAATTTTAATTTTCATGTGTAGGCAAAGAAAAAACTTTGAAGGTAGTCACATCAAGTCCCCTCTGTAGTGGAATTCTGAGACATCACCCCTTTTTTATGGTGTGTTTATTCATTTTCTATGAGTATGAATAACTTTCATAATTTAAAAAGAAAAAAAAGATGTGAAAACAGGGGCTCATGCAGCTACCCTCACTTAACAAAAATCAAATTGGTGATTAATGGTAAAACCAAAATTCGAACATGTATGGTTTTCCCTCTAAAGTCCATGGTTTTATTACTATGACATTTAACTAGCTGGTTGAAAAAATATATATTAAACAGTGGAGCCAGAATGTACAAGACTCTTGAGAGCACACAGGGTGGCCTTCCTGGGTGGATGGATTAGAAGTGTCCCCTTCCTCCTGGACGATCCTGCTCGGTGCCAAGGTCCCCAGCTCTGACCAGTGGACGCCCCAACTGGCACCTTTGTGCTGTACACACTGTACCACCAGTGGGCTTGGGAACAGGAGAGACCTGCAAGGTCATTCAAAGGACACTGGATTTAAGATTTACAATCTCTTCAAGTTCCCTGTTCCCTCAGAAAATAGTAGCAGAAAATAAGTCAGAACTTCACCGGCACCAAGTAAGATTCTCCTGAACTCTGGGGGAGCAAAGTTCTTTATCATATGAAGTGTTAATTATGTACCTCCAGCTGCACTGAGAGAGAAGTAAATCACAAGGAACAAGCAAGAAAGCAGATATTCATCAACCAAGGCAAGGATGAGGGAGCATTTCCTAATAAATAATAATAGACGTTTAATAGGACCTGAAAATCAGTATTTTTCTACAACAATGCTGAAGCAATTCAGTTAAGATGAAAAAATATATAAATATGAGCTTTTTGTTTAAAGATGTGTGCAGCTGCATTCAAAGTAAGAAAAATTTATAAGACAGATTCTGTGAAGTAACTATAAATATGGAGTTCTAATAATACAACATGGCCCACAAAAAGTATAAGGAATCTAAGGTACTATGACTTAAACAAGGGATACACGATATTCATTTTAGAAAAATCTTTCCAACTTTAGGTTGATCATACAGTATTCTGTTTCCAAAATCATGATTCAGTCATTTCATTTCTATGCTTCTGGCATTGTTTTTACAACATGGCCAAAATTATACCATGTGGTTTGTCCCTCTATTCAAAATCTGATTTTTTTAGTATATCTAAGGGGCTTGGGTTATAGCCGGAAAAGGTACATCCTCCAGTAGCTCCCAACCAGATTTCCCCCAACCTTCTCACATGACTTGCCTTCATTAATTCCTCGACAGCGTTGTCTGTGGTCTGACATTCGGGTGTGCATGCCCCATTCTCACCCCACTCTGCTATATAATTAGCTTAAGAGGTGCCCCTGGACAGAACCAGACATAGGGTTCGTTATATGGTCAGCTCCCAAATTTTATCACTTACTCTCCCTGTTCAAGGATGATGTGATGGTTAATTTTATGTGTCAACTCGACTGGGCCATGGGGTGCCCAGTTAAACATTGTTTAGGGGGGTATTTGTGAAGGTGTTTCCAGACGAGGTTAACACTTGAATCAGTAGTCTGAGTAAAGCAGATTGCCTTCCCAGGCAGGCTGTGCTTCTTGTCCTATATTTTTCTAAGTAGTTATGTTCTAAGAGTAGCCTTTGGTAATTCTGTGAGTCTGAATGTTTAACTGAGCTTAAGAAGAAGACCCTTTGGTGGGTGTTGCAGTACCATCTGAGCACAGCACTCTTCCCCAGGATCTTAATGTCGCTCACTGCTGGCACCCCTGCAGACCACACTGGTGACTCTAAGTTGGTGAGTACACGCCTTAGAGGATGCTACTTCTTGCCGCCTGCTTCCACACTGTCAGTATGCCGTGCAGGTTGGTCCTTGTGCTGGTTGATGGTCACTCCAGGTCACATTTCTGCTTCTTGTGGTAGGGCTATCTCTGCTCCTGTCTGGAGAACTTGCAGCTGTCTTGAGAAATGGCCATCCCTCCACAGTGACAGGAAATTAACCATGGTTATTGTAAAATCTTTACCTAATAAGTTCAATGTCTCAATCACTTATGGTTTTATTTTTACTGTCTGACCTTACTTTTAGTTATCACTCACTTGATCTTGTTTCCCAACATGCCTGGTGATTTTGTTTGAATGCCTGAATTTTCAATTTAAATAACTACATTTTTGCATTTCTAGAAATCCCACTGGCTACTTTTCAAATCTCTGTTTCTTGCATTGTCTTTTTCTTTGGTTATAATGCCTTTTCCTTCTTTTACATTTATAATTATTTAAAAATAGAGTTTTTAAATAAAATAATCAACATTACACTTATTTGACTTTCAGATTATCCTTTATTTAAAGTTCTTTAAGTACTATATTTTGAATTGTTTGTTAATTAATTTCCTTGTATATTTTATTAATTATGATATGCTCAGTTATGCCACGGAAGCATATAATCTCCAAATTTAAATGTTTTTAAGATGCATATCTATCAGGCCTCAGGTTCAAGTTACTCTCTAAGACAGTGTCCTCAGTATGAGGGCTCAGAGTTGCATCTTCATTATCAACACATATGCTTTCACAATCAATCACCAAGGTAGAATGAGAGTATTACAAATAATAGCACACACACTCTTAAAAGCTCCCAGCAAGAAATGACACATATGGGCTTCCCTGGTGGCGCAGTGGTTGAGAATCTGCCTGCCAATGCAGGGGACACGGGTTCGAGCCCTGGTCTGGGAAGATGCCACATGCCACGGAGCAACTGGGCCCGTGAGCCACAATTACTGAGCCTGCGCATCTGGAGCCTGTGCTCCACAACAAGAGAGGCCGCGACAGTGAGAGGCCCACGCACCGCGATGAAGAGTGGTCCCCACTTGCTGCAACTAGAGAAAGCCCTCGCACAGAAACGAAGACCCAACACAGCCATAAATAAATAATTAATTTAAAAAAAAAAAAGAGTAAGAAATGACACATGTAATCTCCACTCACAATTCGTTAGCCAGTCGTGCCATTCACATGGCATTCAAGGGAACAGGGAAATGCATTAATACTGAATACCTAAATGGGAAAAACACAGAAATGTTGGTGAGCAGCCTTAGGAAACTACCATCTATGATGACTAATGTTTTATTGTTAGCTCAACTTTTGGGGTTACTTTTTTTCTGTGGGCACTCTGTGCCCTATACATGTGAGGTGCCCGTACGGAGAAGATTTGTGTTAATTTCTGCCTGATATCCCAAGGATTTTACAGATATAACAGTTTTGTGTTAATTTTTCAGCTTTGGTTTTCTCACAGATTATTGGCTCCATGCCCATTGTTTGCTCAGGTTTAGTGTTTCAATATTTCACTAGGTTGTTCAGGTAGAAATTTTAGACCCTTTACATGAAAGATGCAGCAGTCTGTTTCCATTCTCCACCCTTCCTCTCCCTGGACACCTTCAAACCCTGGCCTCTAACCTTTAAAGCTTATATTCTGTTGGATGTCTTTATAAACCACTGTAGCATCACTTTGCACACTTAACGTGCTTTAAATTTTATCCTCTTTACTTGTGTCACTGGAAATTTCCTGGCTATGCATTCAAAAATTTGTCAAAGTTTATTCTGCGTTTTTATATTTTGTCTGTGTTATTTAATCTGCCATGTTGCCAAAAACACAGGTGCTGTGTACTTGTTTAATTGTCGGTCTTTTCTACAACACTATAATTATCACAAAGATAGGAACCATGTCAATTTATGGACTCCATCTCCATTTTGTTTCCCAGGGCTCAATAAATGTTTGCTATCTGAGAAATAAACAAATATTACCACTCTAGGGTAATAGATAGTGTTAATGAAAGCAGCCATTAATTCCTTCTGTCCATGTACATGTATGCCTCTCATCTCATCAACAAAGGAAATCTGTCTTCCCTCCCTTGAATCTGGAGTGGTCCTGTGACTTGACTTGTCCAATAGAAAACAGTGGAAGTGATGTTCTGGGACTTCCAAGCCCAGGCCTGAAGGGGATTTCAACTTCCACACTCTTCTCCTAGAGCTCAGCCATTTGGATGTAAGGAAGCCTTAAATGGAGCTTGGCCCTGTAGAAGGAGAGGGCACCTTGGATATCCACCCCCAGACCAAGCTTTCAGCTAAATGCATATGTATAATAGACCTTATGCAGAGAACCACCCAACTGAGCCCTGGCCCATGAAACTGTGAGAAATAATAAATTGTGCTGTTTAGGCCACCAAATTTGGAAATGGTTTACTACCTAACAATAAATAACTGAGACACTTGGCTAACAAACAGTGATTGGATGTGCCACTGAAGGAGACAGCGGAGAAGAATTGGACACTTACTTAAAAATTACATTTTTTAATTTTTAAGGGAAAATTTCTAGAAAGTAGAATGACTGTCTTTAAGGTAACATGACTCAAAGAAAAAATTTGAATTTAATTAAGCAATTTGGAAGTTTTAAAAACTTCTAAAACTCAGAGGCATTGGTCTTTTCTTGGGTTGAAAGGTAAGCAGTTAATCATTTTGACTTTGCCAACTGGTTTCTGAAAAGATTTGCTGAATTTGAGGTTGGTTTTATTATATGTGCATCACTTCTCAGAATTTCTTAAGAAGAAGAAGAATATAACCTACAGATTTCCAGCTGAGGAAACCCACAAAGGGCTTTCTTTTCACATTCAAGTGAATACAGTTCTTTACTAATGTGTCTTAAATCTGGCATTTTAAAATAAAAGAAATAACACCCCTCCAGAACCAATGCCAAACAAAGGCTTCAGCAGTAATCACCACGAAGATTGTAATTGTTCATGCTTTTGGCAGTTCATAAATTCTCACTCTAAGTTTTAGAGAAAATGGAAAAAATTCTAAATTAACCTACTTTATTACAAATATAAAACACGTTTTATATTATAGCACAATAGTTTTTATTTTATGAATGTCTAGATCAAGGAAATAAAACCATTTCCATGCATCTCAATAGAACTGTCCAAAAGATGTGTCAGGCGTGTGGATGTGCTCACCTTGGGCAGGGCTCATACTGAACGGAAAGTATGTCTCAGCTTTACTCTGGGTGACTGCTGTATTTCTGCAAAGTTCCTAAACAATAACAAACTGAAGCATTCTCTAAACTTAACATTCCTTGTGTGATAAAGTACATTTATCATCCATATCATTTGTGTTGATGATTGCTAAAGCATGAAATAAGAGAAAAGAGAAGAAAATTGGCTGCTACTCAATGTTAAGCCCATGTTAATGATAACCCTACCTTCTGTGTGAACTTTTTGCATAAAACTGTCCTTTGCTCTTAAAATAGCTCCTCCAATACAGATCTTCTGACATTATCCTTTCATTAAACAATCACTCAGGTAATTGCATCCTATTGATGAAAGAAATCTACTGATACTCTATTTCCTTTTTATTTAATAAAGGTCACATTAAGCAAACCTGGCTATTAAGTAAACAGCAAATAAATTGAAGGCTGTAATAAATGTCTTCATCTGTATACACTACAGAGAGGAAGAAAAATACTGTAAATATAGATTTTAAATGAGTTTAAGATAAATATGAAATATTGTAGTATCTTGAGAAAATACTGCATAAATGAAAGTCAGACAGCTCATAAGCAATGGATTTCAAAGTGTGGACAATTTTTCATTACTATAGAAAACTTTACTGCTAGCCCAGTAGGACACTCACACTTTTCTCCTGGTTTGAAAAGCAGATATGTAAGCTGTATCTATATAATACTAAATAACTAGAAGAATAATGAAGGATTATACAAATTTTCTTTCCTTTATCCATAGTACATATTAGGAATTTTATCTGGACTTAATTATTAACCAAGAATCTGTCAGCTATATAATGCGCACACACACACACACACACACACACACACACACACAGTAATTCTTGAAGCTCAAAGTCAATTAAATAAAATATCGATAGTTACACTTTCTACCAACTCATGAAAAGAAGCAAAATATCTTCCTTTTAAAACAAAACTATATTCAGTAAATAGAAGTGAACCTAAATTTTGAACTAGCATAAGTTTCAAGCATCAAAACAGCCCTTTAAGCAAGTTTTCAAGGACTTAAATCAAAGGTGATTATTCGAATTTCCTGATACAGGGAGGGTGGCATCAAGATAATGGTACTTTTCACTAAACATTCACAAGTGTCTCATCATGTATGCAAATCTTAGAACCTCAGCATATATTTTACACAATAAAGTGACATTGGGAATGCTACAAGACAGGATCAAGATGAAACACTGCAGTAAGGAAAGAGACTGATTAACATGTGTTTGTGACAAACAGATTAGATTAGAAGAGGGATCATGGGTTTCTATTTTGCCAGAATGAGAAGGTTGAAAGACTGAAGACCAGTTTGTACTACAAATGACAGGAGAAGCAGGACTTCCATGTAAAGACTATGTTAAATTTGCAGTGCTAATGTTGAGAGACTGACTTTACAGGACACTAGGGAGTCAGGGCTGGAACACCTCAGTGTTGAAACCACTTCTTCCTCAAGTGACAATGTGGTCTTAATGAATTTGACACAAGAACCAAACACATTGGGACTTCCCTGGTGGTGCAGTGGTTAAGAATCCGCCTGCCAATGCAGGGGACACAGGTTCGAGCCCTGGTCCAGGAAGATCCCACATGCCATGGAGCAACAAAGCCTGTGCACCACAACTGCTGAGCCTGTACTCTCGAGCCCGCATGCCACAACTACTGAAGCCCGCGCGCCTAGAGCCTGTGCTCCACAACAAGAGAACCACCGCAATGAGGGGCACGCGCACCGCAACGAAGAGTAGCCCCCGCTCGCTGCAACTAGAGAAAAGCCAGCGCGCAGCAACAAAGACCACACGCAGCCAAAAATAAATAAATAAATAAATAAAAATTTTAAGAAAGAACCAAACACATCTAGATGTCTGTAAGTATTTTCTATTTAGGCCACAAACTAGTGATCTCCATCATATATAATTACACATGCCCCAATTATACAAATGTGTGTGGCACCTTATACAATTAAGGTTCTGCCACCTGACAGGACCCTTACCTCAATGCTGCCAACAGCCAAAGGCCCTACAGAAACACTCAGGCCCTCAAGCAGCTGCTCTGAACAGGTTCTCCTCCTACTCTTAGGGGCAGCCTGGCTTTCAATATGTATTGAATAAATCAACAAGCTAATCCAAATTTACTTGATATGCAGTAGGGAGGGAGCTCTTTCCACTGATTTTGAGGGCTTCATTTAAGATTCTGACCCATTATAAGATAAAAGTAGGTTTAAGCTTGGTATTCAAAGCTGCAGAGGGATTAAAATTAGCTCAGAATTTTAAAATTAAGACCCAAAAATCTGTTGTCAATACCAGGTCACCTGAGAGA
This sequence comes from Balaenoptera musculus, assembly GCF_009873245.2. Classification (NCBI taxonomy): domain Eukaryota; kingdom Metazoa; phylum Chordata; class Mammalia; order Artiodactyla; family Balaenopteridae; genus Balaenoptera; species Balaenoptera musculus. The sequence goes on along the minus strand of NC_045793.1, from coordinate 101,659,403 downwards.
TCCATCCATCTGTGCCCCCAAAAGTGGGCAGACTGGACCTCAGAGGCTGCAAAGTAAGAGGAGTGGCAGCAGAGGCGGTGCTGGGTCAGGCACGGAGTGGGACAGCACGACCTTGCTGGCAGAGGAGTCGAGGGTAAAGGCAGTGAGTGGGGGTCTGTCCTGCCGTGTGTCCTGCAGCTGGAGTGACCTGTTCTCTCTGAGGAGAGACTTGGTGATGCAGGAGGGAAAGGAAAGGAAAGTAGGCAAAGAGATCTGAAGGGAAGCTCTCCTGCTGTCTCCCTGGATTCTGGCCCAGACCTCTGGGACAGCCCCCCACCTGAGGATCCCTTACCAGCCATGGACCACCCCCCCCAAAGCTCCAGATGCTAAGTACACACCTCCCCTCACTCTGCCCCCAGACTTTCTTTTTACCATGTTCTGACCTTAGCTTCATCAGCTCCTCTAAGAGAAACCAAAAACTTGTGGACAGCGCCACCTTCTGGAAAACAAAAGGAAGGCTCCTAACTGCCAGCAGCCTGTTGAACTGTTAGAATCAAAATAAACAAAGCTTTACCTGAATAAGAAAGGCTTTCACTACTTCAAATGCAGCAGCAAAGGAAAAACTCATCAAGCAGCATAGTAATTGGTTCCACACACAAAAAATGACAATTTTCCAGCAACTAAACCCAAAGACAGAATATCACGATATAACTGATAAAGAACTCAAAAGAGCTGTTATGACAAAATTCAGTGAGCTACGGGAAAACTCATAAAGCTAATACAATGATCTCCGGAATAAAATTAATGAAGAAAAGGAGTACTTTACCAAAGAGACGGAAACTCTAAAAAAGAACCAAACAGAAATTCTGGAGCTGAAGGACTCAACAGATGAGATGAAGAATGCAATGTATTAGAACACATTGGAAATAATCAGATCAGATGGAAGAGAGACTTAGCGAGCTGGAAGATAGAATCTAGAAATTATTCAGATGGAAGAGGAGAGTGAACTAAGATTTTTTAAAAAGTGAAGAAATTCTACAAGAACTATCTGATTCCATTAGAAAAGCCAAAATAAGAATAATGGGTATTCCAGAAGAGGGAGAGAGGGAGAAAGCAGCAAAGAGTGTATTTAAAGAAATAATAGTTGAGAGCTTCCCAAACCTGGGGAAGGAACTGAATATACAAGTCCATGATACTATTAGAAAACCTTTTATCTCAATGCAAAAGAACTTCTCTAAGATATTATATTAAAACTACCAAAAGTCAATGATAAAGAATTTTAAAGGCAGCCTGGGGGAAAAGACAGTAACCTACAAGTGACCCCCATTAGGCTATCAGCAGATTTCCAGCAGAAACTCTACAGGCTAGGAGAGAGTGGAAGGACATATTCAAAGTATTGAAAGATAAAAACCATCAGCCAAGAATACTCAATCCAGCAGAGTTATTATTCAGATATGAAGAAGAAATAAAGGCTTTCCCATCAAACAAAAGTGAGAGAATTCACCACTATGAGACCTGCCTAACAAGAAATGTTGAAAGGAGCTCTTCAATCTGAAACAAAAGGTACACAAAACTCTGATCAAGGTGATATGTAGATAGTCAGAATTAGAAAACTGTAACTCTTTTTTAGAATAGTATATTATTAAACTCTTAACTACAACACAAAGGTTAAAGGAAAAGAGCATTAAAATATGTATAGCTACTACAATTCAATAACAAAATCATAACATAAAAAGAGATAATTTGTGACATCAAAAATACAAAAGGGAAAGAGTAAAAGGATAAAACTTTTATAGGCAAATGAAGATAAATTACTATCAGCAGAAAAAGGACTATTTTATCTATGAAATGTTTTATGTAAACCTGATGGTAATTACAAAGCATAAAGATAGAGAAGAGACACAAAACATTAAAAAGGGGAGACTGACCAAATCACCACGGGAAACCACCAATTTAAAGGTAGAGAGAAACAAAAGGAAAAAGAAACAATGGAAAGACAAAATAACCAGAAGGCAAAAGATAAAATAGCAGTAGTAAGTCCTTACATATTAATAATCACTCAACTGTAAATGGACTGAACTCACCAATCAAAAGGACAGAGTGGCTGGATGGCTTAAAAAACAAGACCCAACTATATGCTGCCTACAAGAGGCTCATTTCAGCTCTAAAGACACACATAGGCTCAAAGTGAAAGGATATAAGATGATATTACAAGCAAATGGAATCCAAAAGAAGGCAGGTGTAGCCATATTTATACCAGACAAATAGACTTCAAGCCAAAAAAGGGTAACAAGAGACAAAGAGGTCATTATATAATGATAAAGGGGTCAGTACATCAAGAAGATATAACAATCATATATATAATATATATTTATATTTATATATGCTCACAACACCCGAGCACCAAAATATATTAAGCAAATAATAACAAATCTTAAGGGAGAAATAGATAACAAAACAGTAATTATAGGGGACTTCAATATCCCACTCTCAGCAATGGAGAGATTGTCCAGACAGAAAGTCAGCAAGAAAACATTGGGATTGAACCACACTTTACAACAAATTGTCTTAATAGACATATATAGAATATTCCATCCAACAGCAGCAGAATACATTCTTCCCAAGTGCACAGGGAACATTCATCCAGGATAGATCATATGATAGGCCACAAAACAAATCTTAGCAAATTTACAAAGATTGAAATTATACCAAATCTCTTCTCTGACCACAATGGTATGAAACTGGAATCAATTACAAGAAGAAAGTAAGAAGATCAGCAAATATGTGGAAACTAAACAACACACTTGTAAACAGCATTTGGGTCAAAAAAGAAATCCAAAGGGAATAAAAAATTACCTTGAAACAAATGAAAATGGAAATATAACATATTAAATATAGTGGGATGCAGCAAAAGCAGTTCTGAGAAGAAAGTTTATAGCAATAAATGCATATATTACGAAGTTAGATCTCAAATAAACAACCTAACTTTACACATCAAGGAAATAGAAAAAGTAGAACAAATTAAATTCAAAGTTAGCAGAAGGAAGAAAATAAGAAAGATCATAGTGAAAATAAAATATAGACCTGAAAAACAATTGAAAGAATCAACAAAACTAAGAGCTGGTTCTTTGAAAAGATAAACAAAATTGACAAACCTTTAGTTAGACTAAGAAAAAAAAAGAGATAAGAGTCAAATAAATAAAATTAGAAATGAGAGAGGAGACACAGTTGATACTACAAAAATACATAGAATTGTAAGAGACTACTGTAAACAATTTTATGACAACAAATTACATAACTTAGAAGAAATGGATACATACCTAGAAATGCACAACCTACCAAGACTGAATTAGAAAGAAATAGAAAATCTGAAGAGACAAGTAATGAATAAAGAGGCTGAATCAGTAATTTTAAAACTCTCAACACAGAAAACTCCAGGACCAGATGGCTTTACTGGTGAAATCTACCAAACGTTTAAAGAAAAATTAACACTAATCCTCCTCAAACTCTTCCAAAATATCAAGGAGGAGGGAACACTTCTAAACTCATTCTATGAAGCCAGCATTACATTGATACCAATACCATATCAAAATACCAGAAAAAAGAAAACTGTAGACCAATATCCCTGATAAATATAGATGTAAAAATTCTCAATAAAATATTAGCAAATCGAATTCAAGAACACATAAAAAGGATTCTACACGTGACCAAGTAGGATTTATCCCTGGGATGCCAGAATGGTTCAACATATGTAAATCAGTAAATGTAATACATCACGTCAATAAAATGAAAGTTAAAAATCACATGATCATCTCAACAGATGCAGAAAAAGCATGTGACAAAATACAACATCTTTCATGAT